>NW_005187479.1:2022990-2032749 GCF_000239375.1 Pundamilia nyererei | reverse complement strand
CCATCCAGCATGTTCATGTACCATGATCAGTGGTCAGCTGGTGTTCATTTCAAATGTCACCACAGTATGTTAGTTGTACACTGACATGCCCGGGAGTGGAGCCGTGGAGGGAATATTCTCCACAGGGAATAAGCCTCTGTCTCTGTGTTTCACTGTCACACCTCTGCAGTTCCACTGCCCCCTGCTGGTTAAAAAAATAATAATAATTTACATTCTACCACTAGCAGCACCTCTTTAACATCCATCTTCACAATGTTCTAATAATAGGATAAGGAAATGCTGATCGCCCCGTTTTAGTTATGACAATAGACACATTTATACAATTTTTTTAAACATTTCCAGTCAAAATCTTGGCAGAATAAGTGACGCTCTGTCTCAGATTTTCCCGGCTCTCACACAGTCTCACACATCTCATCTTTCTTCACTGACATCATGAAATCACAACCACACTCATCTGACCCAGTTTGCTTCTGTTTCTCCTCTGTGGTGCTGCAGCCTTTAAGCCCTCAACACTTCAGTTAACAGAGAAATATGCTAGAATTAAGGTGTGCTGCTCTTTCCTATTGTGACTCCTGAGAGAGATGGTTACATTTTCAATATCAAACAGAAAAGAAACCTTCATTCAAGCCCTATTTTTTTCTTCAATTTTAGAATTAAATACAAAATTTAAGCGGGGGCTGCGACCAATGGTGTTATCTATGAAGGCATGGAGAAATACCTCAGTTTTAAGCACACAACTGCATGCAGCTAGCTACTTGTGCCTTTACAAACATGCTCAGACACAAAGCAGGCATTTCCTCTTTAATCATAGCTTTTTGCCATTACGAAGAATGTAATTGCAGTATTAGAAGCAAACTGTTAGTAATCATGTAGAGGGTTTGGCTGTGCCGTTGGATAATTAGGTTGGCTGTGTGCGCCTCGCTAATCACAGGGACATTTAATGGAAGCGTGGGGTGAAGGACTAAAACAACTACATCTAACCGTAATAAACTTACTGATCATTGATTTAGCGTGCACAAACCCTCTTCCACACTGTCAGTTTGAGTTTAAAGTACAAACACATATAAGTACAGGAATGTTTTCTTCAGCAATTAAGATATTGGAAGCAATGGTTACAAGTTGACACTGTTTCTCCACAGTTTTCAGTGCCTGTGTTGGAGATGTTAGTGTCCGTATGAAGTGCAGATAGTTACTTAAAAGCATTTTTCTTTACTCTTTTTCTGCTTAACCCTTTAGAAAGTCCTCTTACATGCTGTTTCACCTTTTTATAAAGTTCTTATCAGAAAAAGGAAAACAGACACTTTTAAATTCTTGAACATGTGCCAATATTATTTAGTCTGGACTTAAAGCAGCTGCATGTGGAGCTGGCAACACGGGTGACCTTTCTCTGTTAGCTGAGTAACCTTGAAAATGACTCACACACACGTACTGAAGCAAGCTTCACTCTCTAGCCAATTTGAAATCTGCTTCTGGCAATGTCATTCTCGCTAGCCTTGTGAACCTGGCTACGTGTGCCAGTTACATGATCTAATGGTCTTACTTAAAATAAAAACAAACTTTAACCTCATGTATCATGTACATTGAATACAGCCTCATTATTCATCACTCCCTGGTACATCGAAGAGAGTGGAGCATTAAGCGGTGACGTGTCTCCTCCAAACAAACTTTAGGAGGAGACATTTAAGGAATCGTCTTATGTTAACATGTTGCCTGTCGTAGAATTATTGAAAGAATAATATAGGCAAAAACTTACAGAGAGATGAGGCTTTTTTGTACCTCTTTTTCCAACAGTGGCAGATCGCTGCGCTGGCAGTGGTGATACAATTTTATCCCTACGAACATCACATATTCATGTATTTAGACCAAGGCAAATACAGTAAGACCAAAAGTTTATGTAATTTTGGCTCTGTGCACCACCACAGTGGATTTTAAACATGTGATTGGAGTGAAGCCTTTTAGCTTTAACTCAACAGGTTTGGAAAATATACTGTATTAACTGTTTAAGAATTAGAGGCATTTTCATACATATTCCCTTATTTTCCGAGGCTCAAAACACTGAACACTTTGGCCAAGCAAGGCCGGTCCCCTTATTATTCAATGACATGTTAAGAATACAAAAGACCTGGAGTTGATTGAACTTGAATTTAGTAGATTTTCACTTGCACTCTCCATATTCCAAAAGACAATGTTGCAAGTGGAGAAGGCATCATTAGACTTAAATAATAAAATAAAGCAAATTTAAATATATCTTTGGGTATGAAAAATCAACAACAGTGCATTCTCAAAAAGGGGAAAGCTCTAGCCAGTTCAACACAAAAATGTCTGAAAGATCATGGTGGACAACTGAAGTGGAAGGCTGGTCCTTGTTTATACTCAAGAACATGAACACCAGATTAGATTTAGCCAGAAAACATCTAAAAGACTGTGCACAGCTCTGAAAAACAACCAAGATTAACTCTTACCAGAATAATGGAAATAGAAAAATATGGAGAAGGAGAGAAACAATTCATAATCCAAAGCATAGCACATCATCTGTCAAACACTGTTGAGGCAATGTTACGGCAGGGCCAGTGGAACTGGGTCACTAGTGTTTATTGATGATGTGACTGCTGCTGGAGGAAGTAGGGGGAATTCTGAAGTGTACAGAGCTATATTCTCTGCTCAGATTCAGCCTAATGTAGCAAAACTGATCACATGGCATTTCACAGGGCAAATGGCTAATGACCCAACACATACTGCAAAAACAACCCAAGACTTTATCGAGGCAAAGAAATTGGATAATCTTCAAGGGCCAAGTCAGTCACCTGATCTCACCCAATAGAGCATGTTTTTCCATTACTGAAGACAAAAACGAAGGCAGAGACCCACAAACAAGCAGCCAATAAAGGAAACTAAGATACAGGTCTAGCAGAGCAGGCAGGGAGGAAATGCAGGTGATGGTGGTCCATGCCTTCTACAGTAATACTTACAGTATATTTAACATTATATTAGTTTGTCTAATTACTTTGGAACCTCAGAAAATCTGGATTAATGAAATACTTTAGTGAAATCCCTTGAATTTAAGATGAAAAACGTGCACTTTAAGCACATCTTGAATGGTTGACTCTAAAAATAATAGTCAGCTTATCCAAAACTAGCAAGCTCTCTATAAACATGTCCAATACTAAGTAGTATTACAAAGAAAGTAATAGGAATTGTCACGTGTATAACCACTTCTACCACCATCTTCTGCCGCTATGATAAAAAGGGCATAGAAGTTAATCCGAAAATGACAGCTAGAACGTACAGTACATGTTCATGTGAAGAAGTGTTCAGAGGAACATGAACAGGGCCATGCTTCAAAGAATGTACAGTAGGCGCGTGTGTCTCAGTGGAGGTGTGACAGTATAATGTCCTGTTGAACAACACCTTCCTGGGCAAGGTCACATGACCTCTTTGTGGCAGCGCTAGTAAAAGTGATTAGAAGAGCTAAGCTTCTCCTGCACCCCAATAAATCTTTCTCTAGCTTTCACTGCTTTTAATTGCCTGCAGGTCAAGCTGCAGAGTTCAAGTGGCCCACGCTTCTACAGAGAGCAGTAAAACCCTACTAATCATCCAATAAACAGAGGTGCCATTATATCAAATACTGAATTGCTTCTTGGTGTCTGCTATTGTGCTACTTAGCAGAACCCAGGGAGAATTTGTAGATGTGCCATTTAAATGTTTGTGCTTCAGTAAACACTCTTTTTTTCTATTATTTTTTGTTACTGTAGGTACTCCATCACAACGTCACAAACATTGAGGTACCCCATTTGCAGTTAGCATAACTAGTTTAAATTACCAGAGGGTAAATCAGTGCATTAATCACCAGTCAAAGCTAAGCTGCTTAGCCTCAATGCTTTGTTCTACACTTATGCCATTACCAAGTAATTGTTTCTTAGTTTTCACTGGATTTATATGTCAATAACATAAAATTGCCTGCATAATATCTGAAAGACTATCATTGTTTTACTAATACAAAAACATACTGTTGCTACTTCAGGAAGACTGCTAAACATGCAGCACCTTTGATAGTAACTGTGCATACAGTAACATTTAGTACGCCTTCAAATACATGGCTTTGGATCATAGATTATACGTATGACACAAGCAACTATAGCTTCAAAGTCACACTACTGTAAGTTGCTGCTTCCTTTGTCTTTGTGGGAGGCTGAGGCTGAGAGGCTGTGGAATGGAGGTGGGCTGCAGAGATGGATGGAGAGCGGGAAGGAGGCGACAGACGTGGGCGATGCAGGGGTGGCTCGGGCTGTCGGGAGCGGGCAACGGTGGCAGATGTATTACCAGCGACATCTCCATCCCTGCTGACGCTGGACTCTCGCTGTCTCGCACACACACAAACACATGTGTCTAAGTTGATTGAGGCCAGCAGTTTGGCTCCACACCAGGCACAGAGGGTAATGACTGTCACCCTTTTTCTCCATCAGCCCCCTACCTTTATCATCACACACGCATAGTCACACATGTGCATACAGATACGCAGAGTATAGCTACTGCTCTCTCCTACTTTCGCCTTTACTCTCCTGCTCTCTGAAATGTCATGCTGGCAGGGGGTTGTGTGGGGCTCCTCTGGAGAGCAATAAAAGCTGATTGGAGTTAAAACAGTTGGTCAGGCCTTCCCGCCCCAGCATCTGTTGGATTACAGTCAGCCAACCTGTCATCTGTGAAATGAAGGCTAGTATGGGAGGAGAGGGGAAAGGCCACAGGGGGGGACAGACAGACAGAGCAAGAGATATAGAAGGATGCGTGAGACAGGATGAGGGTGCTTTAACAGATGCTCTGGCGTGAATGACTATGTGAAAAAGACTCACTTGGACCCGGTTTACTCAAGATAAGTAAGGAGAAACACAAGAAGCTCTGAGGCAAGAAACAGTGATGGGTGGAGGGGTCAGATGGAGGGACGGATAGACAAACTTGACCTTTAGATGAATCACATCATCTCTCCGTCCTCATGTATCACTGCCTCTTAGCACTGGAGGGGACGAGCAATCCCTTTGACCCCCCACCCCCCCCCTCTCTCCGTCACCGGCTGCTGCACCCACCCATTGCCTCCACCTGCTACGCCCTCACGCACTCACTCTCACACACACACACTCAATTAACCTTAACCATTCATGCACGCAAGCGCACACACTTACACACACACCACCTAGACCATGCCTGCACACATACATCTCCCTTCCAATATCAATCACAGGTGTTAAGGTCACCGGACTGGGAGGCAGAAGCTTCACATAGCATCTCCAGTGACATATAAAAGAATGTGAGGCTACCTGCTGCAGTCTACCATGCATGTGCGCACGCTGTCTTTAAACAGTGGCACAGTTGTAAGTCCTACGAAATAATTAGAGATTGGAGAGCAACGGGAAATGTATTCAGTTTCAGGCTTGAAATCTAAATTGAATGTCTTTTATTTTGTGTTCTCGGAATAACTTTCTGAGGTCACAACTGGAGCTGCCTCACAGTTACAGAAGACCAACATGGCAAACATTCAGACATAAAACACCATAGTTAATCAATATCTGCTGCCCTGTGACTGAACAAAACAGCAAATTTAAAAAAAAAAAAATTATCAGAGGTCCGCTGGATCACTGTTTCTGAAGGAGGACTAATCTGCTGTATCCACACACAGTTCGCCAAGTTCACTTAAAGCAAATCTGGAACTGAAAGATTGGTGGGCTTTCCAGCAGCACAGCAGTAAACAGATTCCAAGGTCTCTGGTTTGGCATTAAAAGGAAGACTGTGCTCGCAAACGCATGAGTTTGTGCACATGCAGGTGTGTACATGCATGCACGTGAAAGCGTCTTTGCACATGCACAGAAAAACAGACTGGAAGGGGGGCAGGTTAAATTCATGCAGCTGTTGTTGAAGTCAGACTTGGCTGGTGTGTGAATGCCTGCAGGGGGAAAACTCATATCTATGCTTCCACTCGTTTTCATCATCATTTAGGTGCTCTATAACAATGCCAGCCTGCTGTTTAAGCTGTGATGTCCAAAAACGAACAAGTGCCAACATTGCAAATGAAGTGTTTTAATGTGTAATGATGGGAGAAAGGATGTCTTCAATCATAATGGTATACTTGGAGAATAAATGATATACCATATTGATTCTAAGCCCCTGTTTACCCAGCTGGTTTGCTGCACTCCTGCTTTCATTAATAACTTTGCAACTGCACAGATGAGAATACAGCTTGCCTAGTCATGGCTTCAATTAGCACCTGAGAAGAACCTTGAGACTGGGACTGATTTCACATCTGATCATAATAATATGCCCTATGAAGGGATTAAAACCGCAGGCAAAAAACAAAGCGTGCTCAATTAAATATACTTGTAAAACACGTGTAAATGTATGCACAGACACACAACCTTTAATCCTGCACTAAAACACATGCAATCACTCTACAAATGCCACATCCTTTCCCACACCCAGCAGAGATCTCCCTGGGCTTATCAGTGCGTAATTGCTGTTGATTGGTGTATTATTGCTCTGGTTAATCTGCCTGTGGGTGGCTAATAAAGGAACTCCATCAGGGATGTTATCAGTCTTAGGCAGAAGGTGTGTGTGAAGCAAATTTGGAAGCAAGGAGAAGAAAGGAGAGGGAGCGCTGGGAGCTGGGAAGGAAGGAGAGATGTAAGAATGAGAACGATGCAACTTGATTGTGAGAAGAAAGGGAAAGAGGAGCGAGAGTGTTCGAGTCGTGCCGAAAGAAACCGAAGGACAAATGAGCGAAGGAAAACTATAAATTAGATTGTGTGCATCAGAGGTAAAATGAGGTAACACCAGTAAGCTGGATGTTGTTCTGCCAGAGTTCTGAGCATCAAGTGGCTCCCTGGAGAATCCTTTTATGATTGATGTGGCCTTATTTTCTCTGCCACAGTTCTATTTCTAAACACAGGCTGGAGGAGGAAGAGGAGGCTGTAGTGAGGTGATTAGATTCCTCTCCATTACTGGAGCAGCCTGAGACAGATATCACCCACAACAGACACCCCCCGGTCCCAACGCCCTGTGCAATAACTGTATGTTGGCAAATGATGCTGTGGTGAGAAAGGGGAAGCTAACATGACAAACTGGTGTCTTTTTATTCCACTGTGAGGCCCAGCAGTGACTCAATTTACACACTCTCTGGAGCGCATTGAAAGTGACGGCGCATGATGGAGGCAAAGACAAGAAATTCAATAGCAAGGACAAGAAGAAGCTGCTTGGAGTCTGGGAAAGTTTGGAGTATATATATCGCTGCAGGCAAACTGAGAACATTAAACGTCAGGAGATGAAGCATGATTTCTCACACATCTAATGAAACTTAATCTGTTTTCAGCAGTGTCATATACTGTCTTTGCCATACACTGGATCACCTCAACACAATGTAGTGAAGTGTTTATTATTTTTAAAGTCACAGGCAGTGAGACTGAGCTTGTTGAATGTCAACAGCTGGTGCTACAGTTTAAGGAGAAACAGCCTGGGGTTCCTGGGATAATTTGTTACATCTGATTTGATACAGCAGGGTATATTGTTGCGCAGGAGTAGTTGATCTAAAATGTTTACCTAAAAACTGTGAAATACATCTCAGTCAACAAATTTTCTTCAGCTGTGCTACACTAAGATAAAGTAGAAGACCCCTGTGGGTCTAAAACCACTACTCGTTGTGGACTCCTACTGAGCCACTAGACTAGAACTCAATGTGATGAATAATTCATAGCATAACGAGAGATTACCACATAATTGCGAATGATTTAATTTCAGCGAGTTTGGTGCAGGATTTTGCTGGATGAAATAACTGTTTAGATGCTGCTTGCATTATAATCAAACCCGACTGGAAATGATTGCAATTTAAAGAGGAGGCTGAGTTAGTTTTGCTGCTTTTATAACAGCACCTCCTGCTGGTGAGCAGCTTGCATTGCATTAGGATTGATAAATGGACATGTAAAAGGTTATCAATGAAGAACATCAGTGAATGTGATAACTGTGGTAAAACCTGGGAGTAATGAATAAAGCAGCTTCCATCCACTCAGCCATTTTATTCCACTTATCCAATTCAGGGGCACGAGGGGGTGCTGGAGCATTTACCAGCTGTCAACGGGTAAGAGACAGGGCACACTCGTGACAGGATGCCAGTCTGTCGCAGGGCTAATACACAGAGACAAACAACCATTCATGCTCACACTCCCACCTACTGTCAATTTAGAATCACTAATTATTCTAACGCCATGCATGTCTTTGGACTGTAGATGGGAAGCCCGGCACTCAAAGATGGCATATGCAGAGACAGGAAAAACATGCAAACTCAACACAGAAAGGTCCCAGACTCTATTCAAATCAAGGACCTTCTTTCTGTAAACGGTGATAACCACCACACCACTGTTTACAATTATATGCATTAAAATCTAAGTGTAATTGCATTTTTTACTTGATTTAATTTCATTCATTTAGGCTTTTAACAATATCCTCATTTATTAGACATCAATTTAATTGAAAAAAAAAAAAACAACCCACACAAAACATTATCACACAGTTCTCCCAGCCACATGCAATGGATCGTTTCATGAATGCACAATATACACAAAGCAGACACAACAGGAAAGCAGATAACAATTCTATTAACTTTCTGACTATACTGTTTCATCGCTATTAAGCTCCAACTAGCTAACAGAAAAAAGAATAAGACTGTGGTAAAGGTGAGGTTTAGGAAATGTTATGTGAACAGCAGCAGTGGCAGCATGTGGCAGGGGCAGCTGCAACGGAGGTTTTCAGGGGTCAGCAGCCATGACTGCACAACAGTGAACTGTCTGCACTGTCTTAGACAGGCAATGTTCTAACAGATGCAGTGGATTTGTCAGTTGCACATCCATAATGTGAATCTTCTACTCCACCACATCCCAAAGGTGCTTTATTTGATCACTGACAACCCGGCCAGAATTCTGACTCCCACAGACTGGCGGTCTGCTCATGGGGCAAACAGCTTACAGCTAATTAAACAATCAGTCACTCAATCAATATCAGATACTCATGATCTCAGTTTGTTATGTGAATAAAGCGCACCCATCCACAGAATCAATTTCTTCCATTCCAACCTCTTCACCACCGTAGGCAAGACCAAAGGGCTGTCAAAGGAAGTCAGGGACAAGATTGTGGACCTGCACAAGGCTAGAATGGGCTACCGAACACCAGCAAGAAGCTTAGTGAGAAGTGTCAATATGATTATTCTAAAATAGAAGAAATATAAAATGACTATCAATTGTCCTTGGTCTGGAGTTCTATGCAAGATTGTTCCTCATGGTGGGAGGATGATTATGAGAAAGATGGTGGATCAGCACAAAACCACACAAGTAGAGCTTGTTACTGATCTGAAGGCAGTTGGGAGCACAAACACCACTGGTAACACACTACACCGCAACAGATGGAAAACTTGCAGCACCCACAACGTCTTCCTGCTCAAGAACCCACATGTACAGACCCATCATTAGTAGGGGTGCAACAATACACAAAATTCACGGTTCGGTTCGGTTCGATACTTTGGTGTCACGGTTCGATATTTTTTCGATACAACAAAAATGTTCATGCCTTAATTTGTCATTTATTAAATTTTCACGGCACATTCCACACCACATCTCTGTGCGTTCATCATTTGTTTGAAGCCAGCTCACCTCCTACAACTACTTTTCCGAGAATACGTGCTTCTTTTGTGGTTTGGACTCCTTCTGACATTTCTTTGGAGGTGGAGGAACA
>NW_005187479.1:1997958-2018230 GCF_000239375.1 Pundamilia nyererei | reverse complement strand
TGTTGCAAGGAGAGCTTAACTTCTGTCGTGCTAGCTTGCCCTGCGCTCAGTGAATCTGCGTTCGACTACTCCGCCTAGGCTGCACTGTCGAGCGCAGATCCACTGAGCGCTCAACACAGACAGCATCGTCAGAAGGAAAGTTGATAAAATAAATTAAAAATGTATTTTGTATTGTTCATACATATGTGTCCCGAACCGAAAGCACTATATCGAACGGTTCAATATCGATACGAGTATCGTTGCACCCCTAATATATGTATATATTGTACTATTCTTAGTTAGCATATTGTCTGTCTTCTTAATGTTTGTTTATAATGGAGCACTGTAACATAAAATAATTTCCCCTAGGGATCAATAAAGTATTCTGATTCTGATTCTGATGCTTTGAGGTGGTTTTACATGGCGACTTTGCTGCACTAGTGTAAAATCCTGGATTGAAACCTGCTTCTCCCAGCCAGAACACTGAAGAGAGGTTGTGAATGGGTCTTCCAGTATGACAGTGACCCAAAATGTAACTCTAAGGCAACAAAAGAGTGGTTAAAGAAGAAGCACGTAAAGGTTGTGGAGTGGCCTAGCTGGTCTCCAGACCTCATTTCTGTAAGAAATCAGTAGAGGGAGCTGAAGCTTCAAGTTGCCGAGCAGGCACTCTTCTCCAAGTACGTCTCCAAGTAAGTCGTGTTTTGCTTGGGGATGAAATACTTCCTTTACTCAATGACAAGCAAATCAATCTATAACTGTTATGTAATGTGCTTTTTCCTGGATTTTGGTGTTCATGTCTTTGTAAATGAGCAAACTTCCAAATAAGGAATTAATAGTAATTGGTACTAAGGAAGCCAAAGTATGCAAAGAAAATAGATCCCACCACCACCAGACTGAACTGTTGATACAAGGCAGGATGACTTCATCCTATAATTTTCTTTTTTTTTGCCAGATTCTGAACCTACCATCAGAATGTCAGAATCAGATGATGCAATGTTTTATTGTCCAATTTTAGTGAACTAATGCCAACTGTGGCCTCAGTTTCCTGTTCTTACACAGGAGTGGCAACTTGTGTGATTTGCTGCTCCTATACTTCAAAGTTCAATGTGTTGTGCAACCTGAGATGTTCTTCTACATACCCTGGTTATAACTAATGGTTATTTGAATTACTGTTGCCTTCCTATCAGACTGAAGCAGTCTGGTCACTCTTGTCTGAACTTTGGCATGATAAGGCATGTTCTCCCAGAGAACTGCATTTCAGTGGATAGGTCCTTTTTTTCAGGCCATCCTCTGTAAACAGTATAGAAAAACCCCAGTACACTGGACGTTTCTGAAATACTCACACCAGCCTGTTTAGCATCAAAACCCATGTCACATTTTGTGTTACTTAAATCACCTTCCTTTTCTATTCTGATGCTCAGTTTGAACTTCAGCAGGTTGCCTTGGCTATGTCTACATGAGTAAATGGAGTGAGTTCCTGCCATGTGAATCACAGCTGAACAGCTGTACCTAACAAAGTGGCCAGGGCCTGTGTGAGTGCGTATTTTAGGTGTCATGACTGAAGAATACCTAAGTTATCTTTATGATCCTTTCAAGGGCAAGTTAACATATTCCACTATTCACACGTGCTCTGACAGAAAATCCTCTGGGATACTTGAATTCTCTTTTCCATATCCTCCAAGAACTGTGTCAAATAAATAGGTGACAATTTCAGTTTCCAATTTCATCAAACACATTGCTTCCAGAAGGATTTTCTAAGCATGCCCGTTTAATATATATATTAAACGGGCATGCTTAGAAAATTACACATTGGTTAAAGCATAATTTGTACATTCATTTGAGTGAACTTTTCAATTAGCGATGACTGATAACCTTATTAAAATGAGAAAAGGGTGCATAATCACTCCACTATTAAATCTTTGGTTTTAAACTGCCCAGAAAAGCGATTTAACTAAAGTCGACCCGATTTGACCTTTTATCGTCCATTTATTTTCATGTGTTTTTTTTCCTCACATGCTCAAAAATGCATTGAAAGCTGTGAGCCAAGAGGACATCACGTTGGTGAAATAGTCCTAACTGAAAGCTTTTGTTTTGCAACAAAAAAATTCAAGTCGGGAGAGGTGTAAAGAGCAGACAACAGCAATCGACAGTCTGAGAGCACACTTTTTTGTGCCAGTGTAGGCCACTTGATGATTCAGAACACTTAATTTTAATAAGGCGGGGTGGGGGTTGGGATGCTGGTTTCCGTGCCTTTTGTCAGCCGAATCATATCTGTGTAAGAAAACTTCCCCTGACATGTAGGACAAATGAGTTGTTTTATTGCACACGGGTGAGTAACTCGACTAGTTTTGAAATAACTCAGAGTGGACAGGAGGTGGCGCGAAATGCTGCTCGTCTGACTGTATGACGACACAGTCACTGTTTCCTTCCAGTCACGGCCACATGGGCGGCGTATGAAAGGCTATCCTCAAATCAAAACCGTAACGTTTCCTGTTAAATTAACAGCCACGTGATATTTATCTCGGTGACTTACACACTTTTAACACAAATTCCCTTATTATTGTCACGAAATATCCACTCACGTCCGGCAACCAAGCCGCGGTTATAATGCTATGTTGAGAATGTTGCTACCCTCATTTAAAATCATTATCTGTTACTGTGTCCGTGTGGATGACAGAACTGCATTAGAAACCAGCACTGAGGCTTTTTGAAGTAATTTAGGTGGGAACTATTTCTTCTATGTGCGGACTGTGACAGACTGCGCAGTGCGTCCCTGTACTTTCACCTTACACTGTAACCTGTGCGTTAATCTATCACAGGCGAGAACGGAGTGCGTGTTTTCCATCGTTTTAAATGCAAGTTGCCTGAAAATATTAAAGGACACAGAGCAGATTATACCAGACCTCAGTACCGCATCCTGCCGTGGACGTGACATTCAACACGGGTTAGTGCCCACACAACCATCCGACCTCATTAATATGTAGGTACGTAACGTCCACGCCGGAGGCTGTCTTTAAATACGGGGAGACACCCCCACACCGGCAGCACTTCAGTCAAAGAGCGTTAGTGTGGAGCTGACACATTCCAACTCCTGTTTTCACCCGTTTCTTTGAAACCTTCAAGGTAAGATGGGTCGCGTTACTCTGACTCTACACACCACACCTGCACCCAGGACTCTCTAAAGACTGTTTTTTATTTAAAGATTTTAAAAGCTGAATCTCTCAAACCGCGTGCTAGAGGACAGACCGGGGCGTGACGATGTGTAATCAGTATTAATTGGGTTCAGCTGCAGTTTAAATAAATTAAGATTTCTGTCAGTATTATTTCTTTATTTCCCTTATAGCGTAAGTAAACAAGTCAAGCAGAGGTAACAGGTTGTCTTGGGCATTCTGCAGATGCATAGTTACTTGTGGGCTATTATGGAGTATTTTATTCGCCCGTTGTATAAAATGTAATAAAAACAGGAAATATTCCGACTCGTTGGTGTTTAAAAACCTTTTTATGTTCTTTCTGTTTGAATCCATCCCCGTGATCGAGGCGCTTGGTTTTGGTGACGTAAAATGCGCATTGGCTACGCATGCCTACAGCCGCGGTGGCGACCATCTTCCAACAGCTATAAATGACCCTGGCCCTTGCAATTTACTGCGCTTGGGCGTGCTTGCCTATCGCAGGGACGCAGTGTCTTTAATTGTCTTGTTGGTGTTTTATGGCTTTGCCAGAAATGCCGTCCCCGCGTTGTCGGCTTTGTCTGATTCATCGGACCTTTCTTGGCACAGAGTTGTGGATAAATATTTGACAGATGCAGACTGTGGGGAAACTATTAATGTCTGGTTATATGACGACTGCAGGGCGGTAAAGCTTTTCTAGGACTTAAATTCAACAACTGTCTTTTCTTGAATTCAGATGTGGACAAGAGATGTGCAGCAGCATTGTAACTGAGATGCTGAACGGCAGCCGTTACCTGACACCCTGTATAGCCTTTAGTGGCCTGCTGGCAAAAGAATTAACCAAATGAGCACAATAATGTTGGGAAACATGATAACACTAGGACTGTGTGTAATGTCTCATTATACTCTTCCAGCTACTAAAAGTCGTCCTCTTATTCAGGCAACTAAGGAAGCAGTTTGCCTGGTTTGTGGAGCACAGCAGTGAAGCACTGTCCCATATAGAACACTGGCAATAATCCTAGATTATAATGGGTCCAAATGCTGGTACATGTAGTATGGATTACACTACTACATTTTTATCCTACAGTTTTGAGCAAACTGTATATACAAGCTGTAGATGGTCACCTTGATGTCAGACTGACATTCTGGCTCCAGCCATCTTGTTTGTTTCAAGTAAACTGATAGATGCCTGGCAGCTCAAGGACACTGGTCACTTGTACACTAGTGGATGCTCATTCAAAAGTAAGCCGCACCCTAATGCAGAGGCTGCTTTATCCTCTTCTCTTAACGGCGCAGCATTTGAGACTAGAAGGGATCAATTGGCACCATAAACCCGTTTGGGAAAGCTTTACCGAGGACATAAATCATGGAAGATGTAAGGTCACATTCATACACTTTAAAGAGGTTTCAAGTGAGCTCTAGTAGATGTCTCAGTGCATTAATCTGGGCCTGTACTTGGCCATACGTGCTCATCTACACGTCTCAGTGGAAACTGTGCCTTGTCACACCGGTGGTGGAGCCAGGAAACGCAGTGTGTGTGCATGTGAGGTCATCTGGGGATGTTCCCTGTTGCACAGAGGCAAGCTGCAGTGCTTTCAAAAGCAGTGGTTGCCATGGATGCAAGGAGAGGCTCTTTAAAGCTCAATCTCTCAACCTTAATGAAAGTGTTCAAATGAAAATGACATTTCAGTTCTGTAATGATGAAATACAATAAAATCCAGGCTTGATTCATTGTGGGATGTGAAATTAGTCATGGAAACTTTTTTGTGAGCCAACTAGTAACCACACATTCAAATTGCTTCATAGATTATGCGTCTCGCTTTCTTCATGCTCTCTCACTCCATTCTGTTTACTCCCCCCCCCCCCCAACCTTTTCCCTTCATTCTCTTCCCCATTATACTTCTGCACGGCGTCGTTACGTCTTGTGTCTCATATCCTTCATTTCCTTTATCTTTTAATAGATGTCCACCATGGAGAAGCTCATTGGCCATGTGATGAAGGAGGAGCCTGTTGGCAGCAGGTGCAAAGTGACTGTAGTGGGTGTTGGCATGGTGGGCATGGCCACTGCTGTCAGTATCCTGCTCAAGGTAAGACGGGTAGGAGGGGAATAAACTTGTTGAAATTAAGAAGATTGCTACTATCCTTATTTGGGGATTGAAAAAGGTTTACTCAATAGGATTTCACTGGGACAGATGTAAAGGTTGTGATCGCTAGAGCAATAGACTTACCAGATCCAACGACATTTACCAGAAATGATGTGTTTGCTGTGTTATGTAAAGTTTGTTTGGTTGTTAAAATGACCTATAATATAATAATTAGGACTTGTGTGATGAGCTGGCACTGGTTGATGTGATGGAGGACAAGTTGAAGGGTGAGGCGATGGACCTGCAGCACGGATCCCTCTTCCTTAAGACGCACAAGATTGTAGCTGATAAAGGTGAGAATTGACAAACTGTCATTTAGTTTACTTGCTGACTAACCTGGAGTGGAATACAACTTTTCTTTTTTTCCCCCTCCATCTCTTCAGACTACAGTGTGACAGCCAACTCTAAGGTGGTGGTAGTGACTGCAGGTGCCCGCCAGCAGGAGGGCGAGAGCCGTCTCAATCTGGTGCAGCGTAACGTTAACATCTTCAAGTTTATCATCCCCAACATCGTCAAGTACAGCCCCAACTGCATCCTGATGGTGGTCTCCAACCCAGGTTAGACAAGGAGTCTACATCATGTGGGGTTTACATGGTCCAATTCCTGTTCGAAGCAGATTAATGGCTGATAATTTCTCATTTGGCACCTTCCCAGTGGACATCCTGACCTATGTTGCCTGGAAACTGAGTGGCTTCCCCCGTCACCGTGTGATTGGCTCTGGCACTAACCTCGACTCTGCTCGTTTCCGCCACATCATGGGAGAGAAGCTCCACCTGCATCCTTCTAGCTGCCATGGTTGGATCATCGGAGAGCATGGAGACTCTAGTGGTACGTTAGCGACATTATTTGCGAAATTTATACTGTCACGTACAGTTCAGAATTTCCTGTTTCAGTGGGGTGTATTTCTTTCTCGTAGTGCCTGTGTGGAGTGGTGTGAACGTTGCTGGAGTTTCTCTTCAAGGCCTCAACCCAAAGATGGGGGCTGAGGGTGACCCAGAGGACTGGAAGGCAGTGCACAAGATGGTGGTTGATGGGTGAGTGTTGCAATTTATTTGCTGGAGTCTGTCATCCTCTTCAAACGTACTGATTTTTGTTTTTAACAACATGTATGGAGTGCCTATACTATTCCCCATGAAATGCTGTGTTAGACTAAAGCTCACTTGTTCTCTTTGACTCCTGTGTCTAACTGAAGTGCCTGACAATGATTAACACTGAATCTATAAATGGCAGTAATGACGCCGTATGACCCATTATCTGTATTGGTTTGTCTGAAAGTTGTATGCAACTCTCTGCAGAAAGGTTAATATTGCACCATCATTTATTGTCTGCCAATCAGTAGACTTGTATTGTAATAGCTGGGTCTTTAGAGTTCAGCCATGTGCAATACAATGTTCTTTGTGTCCCAGTTGAGTCTTATCATTTCACTTATCTTTACAAAGATGAGAGAAATCCACATGTGTTGTTTCAACAGAAGAAATGGTATCTGTAAATGTGCACCTCTGTATGGCTAGTAGAACTCATTTGTCTTATCTTTTAAAGGCAGTTAAATATTTTAATTAAAAATCAATTTTGTATCCCTGTTTTCAAAACTCTTATGGGCAACTCGTCAAATTTAAGTTTCTCATGCAAATACCAGTGGCTGCAATCAATGTCTACTATAAACTTGTTAAAAAAAGAAATCGCACAACATGACACATTTCTCCTTTCAGTCTGTTATATGCCATACTCATTTTTATTTCTTGTCCATGCTGCAGAGCCTATGAGGTTATCAAGCTGAAGGGCTATACTTCCTGGGCCATTGGTATGTCTGTTGCTGACCTAGTGGAAAGTATCATGAAGAATCTGCACAAAGTGCACCCTGTGTCTACACTTGTCCAGGTAGATGAGGATTTCAGTCTTTATTTTTACTTGCTGAAAAGAAAATGCTATACTTTCCACAGATGTGACAAGGTCAGCTTGTAACTATCACATTTCCTTGCCTTTTACTGTATAGGGCATGCATGGGGTGAAGGAGGAAGTCTTCCTGAGCATCCCTTGTATCCTGGGCAACAGTGGCTTGACAGATGTCATTCACATGACGCTGAAGCCTGAGGAGGAGAAGCAGCTGGTGAAGAGTGCTGAGACCCTGTGGGGTGTACAGAAGGAGCTCACTCTGTGAAAAGCACGTCTCTGAATTCTCCAGTTGTCCCTAAAATGACACCATGTGACTCCCTCCTAGTTTCCCTCTTGTGTCTCTCATTGTAATTGGTTGATGTCACCTGTGAATTTCTTAAAAGGCCAAGTGCTTGTAACTAAACCACTCAAAGCTGGGTTTTACGTTTGAGAGATTCACATACAGGTGTCATTTTCCTTTGCTTCCTTCAACCTGGCCTTGATCTTCCATGAAATTTTTGGAAACTCATGCTTGTATCCGTAAAGTCAGCCTGTGTTGGAGAGTAAGTATTTGTCATCCATTTGTCCTCTCTGAAATCATGCAGTCTTTGTGCATATATATTCTGTGTACTGTATGTTACGAGTACTGTTATTGCTTTTTCTGTACACTCCTAGGTCAGTCTGTATGCATTCTGTGGCCGTTGAAGTTATGTTTCTCCACTTGGTAATCTCTGTTTATATCTTGGAGTATAACGGAGACATTCCATTCTGTATGAGGAGGGCTTCCTATTCACCCACAGTAACACTGCTGCATATGTCACTGGTCCAAAATCTTGTGATACCAAAGTACCTTATATTATAGTAAAGCAGACTTCCATAAACTTTCTTGGTACTGAAGCCTTCTTAAAGCCTAACCACAAGTGCACTGACAAAATACTTTTGAAAGCAAATTTCATGGCACACTAAAAAACTGGCAAAGTTTACATCTATTAAGGATAAAATGTGACTGCCATAATATAACTCAGATAACAGAGCCAGTGGAAAAGGGTTGGGTTATGAATCATAAGACTGCTACAGTCATTTAAAACAAAAGTTGCTTGTGTACCCTAAATGTTCTAACAAGTTTTTTTGTTTTCTTTTTTTTTTCTACACCACCTGACTCTGGAAAAGAACATTAAAAACAAATTCTATTTATAAATGTTAGATCTATTTATGTATTAATGTTACAATATTAAAGAGGATTTATCGATAAGTTACTGGGAAACATGTCATGGCAGCTGGATATTAAGCTGTTTGCTGTAACATCAAATAAATCTGCCAGGATTATTCAAGTTTGTCCTGTGTTCTGTCCTGCATTTACCATCAAACCTGGGGTTGGGGGTCCGTTTGTTTGCGGAGCTGCTGGGTCAGCTGTTGCCCAATATGAGGCTGATCTGAGCTTTTCATGCAAGACTTCAAAATATTTAACTTGCCTTTAAATTACTCGTATTCATACTATTCTACCTGCTCACAACCACTAGCATTTTAATATGTAACTATCACTGGTTTCATAAGTGGTCTGTGTTAAGAGCAGTTTTCTTACAGAAAGCAGTTCTACAAACCAGTGGAGGAAATTATAGTTCATTATTTTGGCCTTTGGTGTACAGACTAGAGCACCAATCTTCAAGTTGGTACACTCTGAACCACTGCTACCTTTTGGTTGTGCAACACAGAAAATCGTTGAATAATATCAATTATGCAAGCCACATGAATGACATGACTAAAAAGAGATGACCTATTAAATCAATTTATTTGTACTGATTTACATCTTTACATAAAAGAGCAAGTTGCCTATGGTTAAACTGAGAAAAAAAACAAAATCTATAATACAATTCAAAGTGCATTTAGTAAAAGGCTAAATTCAAGGAAAAAAAAACTTTACACAAGTTAAAGTTTTGATTAGTACATTTGTTTACTTTTGTACCTCTTAACACCCAGTTTTATTCACAAATTTTTAACTTATGTTTACTTTAACCTTCTCAGCAGGACTGAGAATGGACAGCATGGGAAAAAAGAAAATAAATCAGATACGATGGAGAAATTCCTTTACGATCCAGTAATGTATGCCAAGCCTGCCACCTACCTTAGACACTCTACAGAGTGAAACAAAAAAATGTACATGATTGACTGGTTAAAGCAGTCAACGGGTATAACAAGCAGCCGCCACACACTGAAAGAACCTCTCTCACACACACACACACACACACACCCTCCATAAGGAGACATACAAATGGAAAATCATGTAGTAATAGTAGTGTGTGCAAGTGGGATAAGAGCTCAAATTAAAGCTGAATGTCTGACCCAAACAAATCGGTTCAGGTTAATGGATATAACTTCATGGCTACTGAAACATGAACAGAAATCCTGAGGATGAACCCTTCCCTTCCTGAAAAGTACTCCTGTGTATTTACAGACATATCTTTTCATTACAAAAGGGAGTGATCATATGGGCTCTCTACAAAGCTCTTCACTTTTAGCCCCTACCATCTGTACCTACTAGCCAAATCATGTGTTATGGCAAAGAAATTGCCAACAGAACCTGTAAGCTTTAGTTTTAGGCCAAATTTAATGTCATGACAGTGTTTTTTGCTTTTAATATTTGGTCATAAAAATAACCCTCTCATGTTTAGGTCATGTCCTTACACAATGACCTCAAAGGAGTGTTTGGTTAGTTTAAAATCTAAACTGTCTAGCTACAACTATGGCTGCAATTTACCATTCAAATATGTATTTTGTCTTTGTTGGTGCTGTTCAAATTTCTATCAGAATAAATTCAATATAAGACTATAAAATAGAGCAGCTGGTTGATATACAAGATGATAGAAGAGAGTAAGAGAGCATGAAGATATGAATGTTTCTAGGTAGTAAGCGTGGGTCAGTAGAGGTCACTAAGCCCAGCAGTCTTGCGGGCTTTTTGCATAAGAGCACGAAGCTGGAACTGCTTCCTGGACAGAAGACGTACATGCTATAACAGAAAAAAAAAAGAGGCAGGTAGGTTAAAGTGTCTGTATACTTGTTTCTGCTTATATGTGCTAGCAGCTATCTAGATCTGGTTACCTTGAGAAAAACTTCCAGGTCTATGACACCCCTGCGGAGGGCTTCGCCCAGGTAGAAGATTGTGTCTTCAATTGCATTCTCTTCAGCGTACAGGTTCAGGATCTGTTTGTACAATGGCGCTGTGGGCACAATGACGTCATCAATGTCATTATTCTCCGACTGGTTTTCCATTTTCTCCAAGGCCTCGCTCAGCTCCTCGTCTTTTCTCTTCAGCAGATCGATGTTCCTGTCAACTTCAGTCTAGTGGAAACATCGTGATGATTGCACATATTTAGCAAATCTCAAAAATGACTGCTGTAACAGTTAACTGTGGTGAATAGAGAACAAAACAAACAGAAAGATTTAACACTGAAAGTATGATCATCTCTCACCACTTCCTGGTCCAGTCTTGAGATCATCTCTTCCAGTTTCTGATGTCCTTTCTTCAGGTCCTCTTCTGTTCGCTTCAGGGCATCCAACTCTGCCTGAGCTCTGTCCATCTCCTCCTTCATTCTCCAGCGAAGCTTGTCACTCACTGCAGAAATTAGAGATGCCCGGATGGTGTCCTCGCCAATGGTGCCATCTCTGTTTGGGCCTTAAGAGGAAGAGATTATAATAAGTCATCTGAGACAGTGAACAGGAGAGCCAGATGGAAAAAAAGATACTACTACAACTTAAACCATAATCTCACCCAAATATAATTATATTTGATTTTGTTAAGTCTCTTTTACACATACCATGTCCTATGTAAAAGGGCCTTTACTGTAAATTGACAAAAGCTAACCATCTTCAGATAACTGTAAAAATGATCATTTAAATCATAATTCTGTGGAGGCTTTTCTTCCACAGAGAAACTGTGCCACCCTAAGGTGAGGATGTTTGACTAAACCATAACAGACATTTTTTTCAGGTTCTTGGTGGAGGCAAGAGGAAAATGCACAGATTTCTGTCAAATATGGTAACATGGACTTGTGGCCTTTACTATATACACAGACCAACTCTACCAGCGCACATAATCACTCCCTAAAGCTCACTATGAGCCAAGAAAAACTCTCCACTATTCCTCCTTGCATTGCAGTTATTCAGTTCAAACAATTCACACTACATTTAAAATATTATCAACAGTATTTATAGGCACAGCAAGGGATCACCACAGAGAAATCTGACAAGAAGGTTTATATACAAACAAAAGGGTCCAAAAGGGTGTTTTCCAGAATGATGGAAAATGAATGAAGTATTCACATGATTTTCCCAGTTAAGCCATTTATTGGCCTCCAGTTTTAGTTTCAGTTTAACACCCATTGGCCAATCTATGATTTATGTTCTGGTTGTAGCACTATCCACAGTGACAACAATATTGTAGGATGGTGGTGAAAACAGCAACAGAAGGAAAATTACATCTTAACAAATTCATACTTTTATTGAAAAACAAATTCCATGTAGGCAACCTTACTAAGCATTACAGCTGGTATTTTGGACTGTATTGTAAAACAATTTACATGTTTATTTATTAGTGTTTTATACTAGCTACACAAGACAGTTCAAGGACTGGCAAATTCCAGATTATATAGCAGTAAATATACTGGCAAATGTCTGCAGAGTCAAGACCACCTTGTGTACAGTCTGGAGTCAGCGCCACAAATGTCAGAGTTAATTCACCCACTGGTGACCCCATTTCTTCTCCTTTACCGTTCCAAACCTAAATATAGACCTGTGTGCTTCTGAAGTTTAAGTTGTGGGGGGCAAAAAGAAGCTTTCCCTTTCCGTTCAGGGCCATCCCACCCTTTGGCCTTTAATAGACCCCACTCTAGTTACACTAATGACCTTTCACTGGTGACTTGGTACGCTACTGAAGTTATTCAGAGGGTGAGAGAGTCGAAGTCAAAAGGTCAAGTGTCTCAGTATGGATTAACTAAAGATCATAAAGTTTTATCAAGGGTGAATAACGTTTTTTGCTGAGAATTAAAACTGTTCTACATTAATATTTCAAAGATACCTGGAAGTAGAAAACATATGCACCCAGATGCTGGATGTAATACTTACCCACTGTGGAAACTGGAGTCTGGGTGGGGTAGTGTGCCGGTCCAGCAGTGGCTGGGTAAGAGTTCCCCCCTGGGTACTGATAACTTGGGTAGCCTCTGAAAATAGTTAGATGATTGTCAAGCTAATGCTTTACATTTTCTATTCTGAAACATTTCAAGAGCGTATTTGCAAAATTCAGCTGTACATGTAACAGAGCCAGTGCTGCAGTGTCTTGATAATAAAAGTCAGTGAATACTCCACCATCAAACATGTTGAATTTGTTGTGTCACACATATAAGTGTTAGCTGTAGGCAGCAAATAAAAGGGCTTGGGAGAAATCTTACCCAGAGTTAGGATTTGGACCATATGGTGACACTGCAGGCATGCCAGGCATGTAGGAAGCTGCAGCAGAGAGAGAGAGACAAAAAACGAGATCTCAGGACACAAAGGTTTCATTGATTTTTTTTGGGACTGCTCACAGGCACACAGAAGAGACAGAGATAAAGTATCAGTTTCAGTATTGTGTTGCCATAGTATGTGAGCTCCATCTGGTGCCCAAGGAAGTAAATGCACCATTAAAAAAAAACAAAAAAAAACAAATTTCTAACACTTTGGGTAAAAAAAATTCACAGACTACTGTGTACAAGAAATGTATGTCACTCACAATTTGGGGGTCCGGCTGCTTGAAAGGCTTGGTAAGGAGCTTGTGTGGTCGGACGAGAAAACACAGGGGGCTCCTCCCCGAACACCACAATCATCACCTGAATCAGACCATACAGGTCTGATTGAGGCTATAAAACAGTGAGACACATTTTAGTAACCAAATTGCCAGGCAAGTTAAGAATGCAAATTACATCTCGAGCCACAAAGGCACTTTTTTTGTCCTATAATCCAGCATAACGAAATGTTGCCTTTTTCTCCATCTAGTAAATTTTTTGAGCTACATTTTTGTGTGCAGAAACTCTAGTTGTCACACTACATGCTTTTAATACCTTAAAACATGTTTTTAAACATGGATTAAAAGAATTACTACTTACATGTTTCCATTCATGTAGATACGGCAGGTAAATCTTTCCATTAGCATCTATGTGCTTGCCAGTTTTGATCATCATAGCGCTGGTAGGTTTGACAAAACATATAGGTGGGTTGTAGGGATATGTGTCCAGGAGCCACAAACACACTGGGATGTTGTACACATTACCTACAGAAATCAAATACACAGTGTTATAATATAGCTATTGTCCAAAACCTTAATGCCCTCACTGCTCCCTTAATATTTAACAAACTCCATATTCTGTTATCAAGAACATATTAAGTGAAACACAGTTTATGTATCTTTGTACATCAAATACACATTTTAAAAAAAATTACAAAGTCTGATATTCAAGCAAGATTTAAAAAACTGTTTTCTGTCCACATCCACAAGGTGAGAAAGTTTAGGTTTGGCATTTGTCCTGAGATAATGGTGTAAAAAGGAAAAAAAAGTGCAGTTAATCCAGTAAGTCAGAGTGACCACATCGGATAGAAAAAAAAAGTAGTCTAGTAGACATTATAAATAGTAGTAAAAAAAAAAAAAAAAAACTTCACTTAATTATGCTTGAAATTTTCAAAAATATATATAAAGTTATTAATTTATTGGAAAACCTCTTTTTAGAGAGCAAAGAAACATCCATTACCTCTGTAGCTCACAGGAACAGTTCCTGTCAAGCTCATCAGATCTCTTGTGGAGCCATCATTAAATACTGAAATACAAGCAGATGCATGCCATTACACAACATACAAGTGAAACCAAGCAGTTAAAAACAGGAGATAAATATTACTTAATTTACCATAAGCATCCATGACTGGCTTCAAATCCTTGTACTGGGAGATCACATTGGTTATTTCACGAACAGTCAGGTCTCTGTATTTGTATTGCTGGGCAACAAGTAGAGGAGACAAAATTAATATTTTTACTTTTTTTTTTTTTTTATATTTTGTTTACCAAGCTGCTATTCAAAATTCAGTGCCATACAAACTGAGAGTGATCATTTGTATTGACTGATTGATTTTATTTCACTCCAAAACATATCACAGACTAAAAACATATATCACTTAATTACCAGAATAATGACTAAAAAAATACAACTAAAAATAAAAGTCAACTTATTTGATAGGTATTTTGCACTGTCAGTTGAGCTAATGTTAACTGAATTATATTTCACTGACAGGCCACGTTTGTTTGTTTTTTTTACTATCAGAAATAATACTTTCACTCTTCAACAAATGAAGTGCAAGCTTACTGTTCTTCTAACCGCGGGATAACAGATTCTTATTACTGAGCTAAGCTCAATATCCTTAGGATTTTTACACAAACTACAAGAGCTGGATAAGAATCACGTACATAAAGGAAATGTTCAAAAGACAAATCTGAAACAGTAATAGACCTGTAACAGATCCTTGTGGTACACCACAGATAAAATTTCCAAGGGGTGACCTTGAAGAACCATTATTTAATTCTACATACTGTAAGCAGGACTTGAAACACCTTACAGATTAAATTTACTGCCTCTTTACATTTGCTTATAAATTAGAATAATCCAATTAAAAAGCCTTGTGAACGTAAATTAGTACAATACCAGTATGGATACAATTATCCATATTAAACTCATTTTTATCAGAGAAGTGTTTAAGACCAGTGTCAATAGAGTCCCTTGGTCTGGCAACCGATTGAGAGTCATTAGCTTTTTCCCACCGATGCATCACAAACCTGGTAATAAACAATTCTCTAAAGTATTCTGAACACGACTGGCAATATAAATACAGGTCTACGGTAACCTCCAAAACTGTGGTCTCATTTTTTTAACCAAAGTAACTTCAATTAATAATATGTGCAACTGTGTGTTCTATGGTTACACAGTTATGCCTCAATCTAATTTAGTACAATATATTTTACCAAAACAATATTTAAGATACTTTATTATCTTAAATTTGGCGAAAATTGACAGTCTATTAAACAAAACCGTACCAGGAAATGTTAAACTAGCTTCTAACGTTAGCCAGTGTCAAACAGGACGCTATGAGCTAATTTGCTATCGTTTTTCAAGAGTCAACACTCAAGCTCAAACTTACCTTTAGCATTTTCTTCAGGTTACTTTCGTTGACTACTGCCATGTTTCTCAGGTGTTTATTTTCACTTTTCTTATTAATAAGTTAAGCGTCTTAACAGCTGACTTTTATGACAGCTAAAGTGACAGCGAATGCAAGCTAAAGCTGGCTAGCGGAGCTCCGGTAAATGCAAGGCTAACGTTAGCCCTAGCTCGGGCGGACTCAAACAAGGGCGTGATTCAGCTACTACGAGGAATCTTCCAGTCTTGTAAACGGGAACTGTATCTGTGTTCCACGCGAATACTCAAAAAACAACTCATAAATCGACAAAATAGCTAACGAGTAATTGTAAAAAGGAGCTTGAAAACAAAAATCCGATGGTCAACAAAAGGAATTTCCGGCAGTTCTCTTTAGTGCTTCCGGTCCCTGTGTGACGTGATGTGATTAACACGTCAATGTAAGATCCCCAAATTCTACGATAGCCCGTGATATAAATCTGTAAATGTACACATTAAATGAATTAATAATTACATCTTATTTAATGTTTACTGTTTTTACTTCCGTGAGATGCACACAAACAGAATCCCCACGAGGAAGCACTTGACTACCGTGGGAAGGAAGAACTCCCTTTTTACAAAAAGTGACCTAAAGCATGACTTGTTCAGGGAGGGGCACTCATCTGCCACAACAGGACTCGGGGTGAGGCAATAGAGAAGAAACAAAAGGGGAGCATAGCAGACAAGGACAAAACAAACATTATGGAAGAGAATATACAAAAATTATTCACATGTTGCAGTGGCATCCAAATGCATTAGGAGTGAAGGAAGCCTGCTCTACCCCTAATTATAAGCGTTATCAAGTTTGAAATCTAATTTTAAAACTAGAGAGTATCTGTCTCCTGAATCCAAAGGAGCTGTTTCCACAAGAGAGAGAGCTGCAGGCTCTTCCTGCCATTCAACTATTGGATACTCTAGAAACCATGAGTAAGTCTTCATTCTAAGAGTTTAGTGCTCTACTGGGATAATATTGGGATAATATGATATGAGATTTTTAAGAGCTCATATTAAATATTAAATATCTCATATTAAAGTAAAATTGAGACAGGCATGGTGTTGGCAGGATCACACTTTAGGGCTGTTTTGCTGCCAGTGGTATTTACAAATTCTTCTACTTTTACCTCAAATTATGATGATGATTGAAACTTAAACACAATTCCATATTCTAACAGGGCAATGATCCAAACCATACATCAAAACTGGCTTTGAAATTAGTAAAGCACACTAAATGGCCTGTATTTGTATAGCACTTTTACTAGTCCCCACTAGGGACCCCAAAGCGCTTTACACACCCAGTCACACACTGGTGGAGGCAAGCTACAGTTGTAGCCTGGGGCAGACTGACAGAAGCAAGGCTGCCATATCGCACCATCGGCCCTTCTGGTAGGTGAAGTGTCTTGCCCAAGGACACAACGACCAAGACTGTCCGAGCTGGGGCTCGAACCAGCAACCTTCCAATTACAAGGCAAGCTCCCAACTGTTGAGCCATGATCGCCACTAACGTCAAGCTTCTGGAAAGGCCTTCCCAAAGTCCCAATTATGGATTATGTTTAAAAGTCTGGGCCATGCCAGCAAGCCAACCAGTTTAAATGAATTGGTCAAATATTCAGCCACAGGTATGCCAGAAGCTTACTGATGCTAAAGAGTCTATTCAAGGTACAACTTCAGGACAGCATGGCGCAATCACTGTCCACTTAACATCGATGGATCCTCTGTGGAGGTCATCAAGATCACCAAATTCCTTGGTGTCCACCTGACGGAGAACCTCTCCTGGTCCCTCAACACCAGCTCCATAAATAAGAAGGCCCAACAGCGTCTCTACTTCCTGCAGAAGCTGAGAAAAGCCCATCTCCCTCCATCCATTCTCACCATGTTCTACAGAGAGGCTATCGAGAGCATCCTGAGCAGCTGCATCACTGTCTGGTATGCAAACTGCACTGTATCGGATTGCCCTACAACGGATTGTGAGAGCACCTGAGAAGATCACTGAAGCCTCTCTTCCCTCCATCACAGACACTTATAGCACCTGCTCTGTCCACAGAGCCAACAGCATTGTGGAGGACCCCACACACCCCTCACACACACTCTTCACCCTGCTGCCTTCTGGCAAGAGGTACCAGAGCATTCGGGCTCTCACTACCACTACCACTCTGTACTGTACCACTGTACATGGTTGGAAATGACAATAAAAGCCACTTGACTTAACTTAGGACATTTAAACAAATATCAGTGGAAATATATGTGTATATGTGAGCCTGTATGTATACTTTTGCTCTGGTATGGATTAGAGAAAATTCAAAATAAATTTAAATGTGTTTATGTGTGTTTAAGCTTAAAAAAATGCAAAGCCTCCAATTCCCATGATTCCCATGATGAGTGTATAGAAACTTCTGACCACAACTTTATGTGGCATCCCATAATCATACTTATAGTCATCAATCACACATTTAGCCATCATTTATATTCTTTAGCAGGACAAGGAAGACATAGGCTATAAAAATTCAGCCATTTATAGTTGCTATATTAGATATTATGGGCAAAAATCAAATGTTTTGTTAGTGAACTACAATTCCATGAGAGTTATTTCAACAATGACAAGCAATGCAGGTTTAACATAGCTATTTATTTTCAATAACAGAATAAATCAGTCAGATTTTACAAAATATTATATTTCAGTCAGAGTCTTCTGGGTATGTGTTTACACTGATGAAAAAAGCTTATACCTATATTCTATTGACAGAGGTAGTTTTTTTCTATTTTATATCAGTTTATAAAATAAGACAGGCTTTTATAAAATGACAGAGGACCACACCCATCTAAAGTCCAAACAGCCCAGAAAATATTGATGCAGTTGAGCAACATCTTTATGAGGCACTTGTAAAGCAATGAAGGTGGTTAAAATGTTTATTGCTACCACACAAAATCAAATGAAAGGGTGCTAATTTGTGATGAAAATCATTTGAAATATAAAAATACAGCATGCTTTTTCATATCTGAAGACTTCACTATTTAACACACAGTCAATAGATACCACATCCACAATATGGGGGAAAAAAACTGACAAAAACATTTCTCTCACAAACTGTTGCCAAATTGCACAAAATACTAACAATTAGTTTCATTTTCTTGCTGAAAAGGTTGCCCGTCTTCTCTTGTTAAAGACAGATATAAACTTCCATCTGTGTCTGTAAATACTTCTGGTTGTCTGTGGAACTGCAGCCAACCTGAACAAATAGAATAAATATCGTTAATCAAATAATGATCATGTCTGACATTCTGACAAGTGAAAGGTATTTTCAAACTCAATCAGGCGGATCCTCGATTATTGGCTCCATCTTATCAGTATCAGCTAGGACACAGATGTTGTTTTTGACAGCATAGAGGCTTCTTTCGAGCTTGTGTGTGCTACTTACAAGAGGCTTGCTCAGGCTCTGCAGAAGGCTTCATACACACAGGAGGAAATTCTCCAAACACGGCAACCATCACCTGAACAAGGCTCATTAGGTCACACTCCCCCTAATAATAGAAGGAAAGGGTCACTTTCATGCGCTCTGGCTGTAGAGTTATGCAACCACATTGTGTCAGTGCCAGCAAAATCAACCCCTAATCAACCCCACATGCAGCTTTGTCGAAAACAAATATTGCTTCAATTCTCACATTCTTCCACTCTCGCAGGTAAGGCAGCATGACTTCACCATTGCTGGAGATATACTTTCCGCTGAGGATCATCATCTGTTGTGTGGGTCTGATATAGCAGATGGGAGCAGTTTGGGGGTAGGTTTCCTCAATCCACAGGCAAATAGGAATGTTATATGTTATATCTTGTATAATGGCAAAGAGAAAGATATCAAAATCAGAGAGATTCTTAACCTTTCATATTTTTTGTTTGAAGTTATTCTGTTATGAAAGAGAACAAAATGGAATGCGAATGTTATTACTATTAATCGTGGCAGGAATGGTTCCGGTTAAGCTCATCAAGTTCTTTGTAGTTCCATCATTGTAAACTGTACAAAACACAGCAAAGGCAGTTACTGTTACAATGCAACGTTCCTTTTTCCACCGAGTTTACAAAGTTCAGCAGCATTGGACTGTGAACCTTACCATATTTATCCATTACGGGCACAAGGTTTCTGAAGTAAGTTAATGCCACGTTTATTTCATGAGCCACACACTTCCGAAGATATATCTTCAAAACATAAAATAACAAAAATTTAAAGGAGAATAGACAAAAAACAAACAAACACTGGAGAAATCTGTACATGAAACTACAGCCGCTGATCCAGCGATAAATGAAACATTCCTTACCTTAGGAAGCATTTTCTTAATCGTATCTTCGCTGTATGGCATGATTAAAGTTTCTCTGAGAAGAAAATGCCACCTTTTTTTTCATTCAGTAAAACTTTGTTTGACTGTGTCAGACCTGCGAATGTCTGCCTGTCATGGCTTTTCAAGAACCTCTTATCTTTTATGACCCTTGAAAGCCAGGAAGAGAGAGTATGCAAATCTTCCGTGCTGAAAACCAATAACTACTCTACATGGCTTAAAGAAGAGGCATAAAAACATGAAGTGACTTGCATCATGGGTCACTGTTAGATCAGTCTGCTAGCATGTGTCTTGCTTTCTGCTTCCTGATTTAGTGATGACATTAACTTATCACTGTCAAATAAATCATTTCATTCATACCATATGGGTGACTCTGTGGCACTAATATAAATAACAGTCAACTCCAGTAGTGACAGAATAGAAATAAGTTCCAAATGCTCTGCTTTATAGGGAGTGCAGAATTATTAGGCAAGTTGTATTTTTGAGGAATAATTTTATTATTGAACAACAACCATGTTCTCAATGAACCCAAAAAACTCATTAATAT
>NW_005187479.1:1966154-1996677 GCF_000239375.1 Pundamilia nyererei | reverse complement strand
CCACACCCCTTCTCATTACAGAGTTGCACATCACCTAATATGCTTAATTGGTAGTAGGCTTTCGAGCCTATACAGCTTGGAGTAAGACAACGTGCATGAAGAGGATGATGTGGACAAAATACTCATTTGCCTAATAATTCTGCACTCCCTGTAGTTGAGCTAATTTAATATCATAGATACCATTTACTCATGTGAAACTGGGAAATACGTAATACACTTCAGTGATTTTCTTATACTATACAATGTTCCTTGTTTAGTCCTTCCTTCTTTTTCAGATGCTGGAGGTGACTGAAATACACAAGCCTGACCCACTATTGCTGACTTTTATTGAATTCAGTTGCAAAGTAAGCCAAATAACTAACAAGTGTGAATCCCACATCAATCAAACTTTTTTTTTAAACCAAGGCTTCTTTTGAAAGCCTGCTCCGTTATTCACTACATGGTCACCGCCCAGTTTTCATTAATGAATGTAGGGCCCTATCGCTTGTTATCACTATAACTTAAATGTAATATTTTAATTTCTTCTAACATCTAACCATCCTGAAGGGTTTTAAAAACTACACATTACACATTAATGTTCAGTTGTGCAATATTAAATTTGTTGTCACTGCAGTGTTTTATGGTAGAGTCATGTGTAAACAGGGTTTATGATTGCCCTTTGAACCCCTTATCAGAGCTGTATTTTCTCACATTATATAGGCCTCATGCTGTTGTACACTAGGACTCTTCCTTATAAGCAGTTAAATATGAAACATTTATCAAGAATATCTATATATGTCATCAGCTTTTATTATAAGACAAAAGCAATAGTTACTTTTGTCTTTTTTTTTTAAACCAAAGCTGTCCCAGTCCTTCAACTTCACGGCAGAATACACATAGTAGCCTGCAGGGGGAAGCAAATCACAAACTTAAGAACAAAAGTTTGGTGGCGAGTGGACCAAAGCAGTTTGATCTTGACATCTTTATTCCTGTCCTGCAATACATTTGCCACATTTTCAAAGAGTAAATACATCTTAAATAGCTAAACAGTTGACATTTTTTTCACAAAATCCATCCACGCACCCATTCCACAGTCTGCAAGGGGACAAACAAGCCCTTGAGCCCACCGAATCCTTGTGCAAAACCCCCAATGGTCCTGAAAGTCTTTGTCATGCTCGCCAGGTTTTCAGACATGTATACTGGTGGTTCACTGGCTGAGTATTGCGACAACATGATGCTTTTTCTAATGCAATGGTAATCTGAATGCATAGATTTGTGAAATTCTATGGTATTATTATATCACGGATGTACTGTTTAAAGATTAACAAGGATACCACAAGGACTGTAATTACATACTACAAACTCCACGCTCCTTTTCCATTGAAATGTCTGAGTACAGTGGATGAAAAATAAAAGCTGGGTACAACACAGCCAAAAGTAGGGCCCCTACGATTATCCCTCAAATAATGTAAGCAATATAAATTGTAAAATCGAGGCTTCTTTCAAACAGTATCAAGAGAGTCAAACACATTCACAGTTCATATCCTTCCTCCAAGCAGAGAAAAGAACACAAAACCTGACCACCATCATCCAGACAGTAATTAGACTGGTCATATTTCTGTAAGCAATGGTGAGAGTGAAAGAGAGTTCATTTGCATGTACAATATCAATTAGGTCAAAAAATAAAAACACTGTTTCCTTTAAAAGAAGGACAATGGCCAGATAAAGTTTGTCATCTGTTACATCAGAGCTTTGGATTTGAAGCAACAGGCTTGTAGTGTTTAGGACTCGGCACATTTCGACACATGCCCAATTCAGTGAACTACTATAATCTAGATATAATCTGTGCTAAATGCAACAATTTAGTCAAATCACTATCACATGTTCCAATGTGATAGAACTGAAATGTCATGAATATTTGATTATGACAAATTGGCTTATGCTGGGTTCTCTCTAAAGTTCATTACTACAGAAAAGCCCGTCTGTGTAGTGTTTTTAGGGACCTGTCTTTCAAATTCTGTACAGCGCATGTCGAAAGTCAACACACTCGTGTCTTTTTTTTTTTTTTGCACACATAGTTAAAACAAACAAACAAACAATTCAGCAAACTGAACAGATGACCATCTCGCTGCACACATGAGGTACGACCTAGCTAACAGATAAGGCAAAGTAAACACACATCAGTCTTTTTATTCAGGCAGCAAATTAATCCGGTTACGGAGCGCACAAGCCTGTCTGTAATAAGAAACACAAAACAATGCACTCCCATATCCCGCTCCTTACACCTGTTACACACAATAGTCCCACATATACAGTAAATATGGTTCTGACATGACTAGCACCTGACTTGATATTGTTCCTTTGAAAAGCTGAAAGTGGCAGATAAAGCAGAGCAGTGTGAGGATAGTCTGGTGTGTGGAAAAACTGAAGTTTTACTCTGAGGCAGGACTTGTGCATTACACTTTGCAAAAACTAACTTATGACATCTATTAACCCTGGTTTCCTGGACTGATAGATATCCTCCGGGACACCAATTCCTGAGCCTTTTCGTCCACAAGGAGTGATTCTTGCAATCTAAAAATAGCTGTTGTACACCATACAGCTACTAAAATGAAATGCAGAGACTTTTTGCATTGCTGTTTTGTTTTTTTTTAATCGACTCGCTGCCAACTTTAAGGTATTTATCCCATTCTACAGGCAACCTATCGTGCTTTTGCAACTGCAAAAATAACAACAACTACATTTTCATGCACGGTACCTCTCCTTCTTAAACAAAAAGTAAAGCAGAAAAATAAGTAGTCATGACAGAGGGTATATTCCCTATACTTTGTAATTTGGAAAGTAAATTATTCTATTGCACCAGAATCTACGTACACTAACCATTACTATTATTATTCCACAAGACGACTCGCAATGAAACATCTGTAAAGAGAGAAGGCAGCGGTAAGCCATCTATCTAGAAATTCTCCATTCAAGAGATCTAGTCCAAAAGGATCTTGAACTACCTCAGGCAGGTCAAAAAAATGTCAAACCAGGTGCCAGCTGAAATAAGCACTTTCAAAACTGCCAATCAAAAATAAATGTTTCATATCAAATACAAAAATCAAAGTTTTTTTTTTTGTTATTTTACAGGTAGGCTAATTGATAAACAACAAAAAATACAGTCTTTCCCATGTCAGCATCCACCCCCTGTATCCAGTTAGAGCGCAGGGATTTCATTGCCATTCAAAAGAAACCAAAGGCAGGTAGGGTGAAGCGGGAATGGGATGGGTTAGCATGAGAGGTGTTGGGTTAACTAAAAGTCAATTCCAGTTCTTTCCACTGAAGTCACTCATTCCTTCCAGCAGCTAGGTGGGGGATGGGGAGTGGAATCAGGCTTTTAAGGAGGGCGGAGGTGAGATACCCGCCCCCCCAATTACCAGTGTTGAGACTGAAAACAATAAGTTAGCAGGAAAGTTGTGGAGCTACCCAGCGATGCCACATTGCAGCTGACAAAGAGTCATTAGTGGTGTTGCTCACAGGTCGATGTGGACCAACAAAAAAGATGGGGCTGGACCAGTCTAGTTCCGCTAGCCACTTAGGCAACTGTCCAATATTCCCCTTTCCATACAAGTCTATAGTTCAGTCAGCCCTGATGGTTTCTGTCAGGGCTTTTGTTTCAATCATCCTTTTGTTGGAAAAGTTTTTGTTTTCATCGTTGGGTTGTTTCATCTTCCAGTCCTTAAGTCCATGCTGCCACTTTGTGCCGTAGCGTTTCTCAACATGTAGCAGTGAGCTGGGCAAAGAAAGTGACACAAGATATAATTAAAGTTTTAAAACTCAGATTGTTTCAAAAGTGCTTTTTTTTTTTTACAATGAGCATCATCTACACAGAGTTACAGGTGGTCAACAAATGAATGGTGAAACCAACAGAACAGAGATATCAAGCTCATTTTCCATGTTTGACCTTAAGTGGGCCAGACCAGTGAAGCACCCCTTTCTGCCATTGCAAGTACTATGTCTCAGTTTCTCTGCATGATAAAGAAATAATTCTATAGTAAATGAAAGAAATCTGTCAGCATGACTCTTTGGGACTAAATTATAAGTAATAAATGTATTAAATTACAGAAAAAGTAGCTCATTGCCTTTTTTATTGTAAAAGGACTATCTACAATGGAATTTTATATTGTAGATGGTGAAAAATCATAGACATTTTCTTATTTAAATGCTCACCTATTTGTTAATTACTTTAGTGTAATATGAAGTTTTTTATCGGAAGGAAAAATGGTAAAACTTCAAAATATATGGCCTTTCCAAAGCTGTCCTGTGGGCCAGATCGGAGTCTTTGGTGGGTGAGTTCTGGCCCCTGGGCTGTATTTTTGATACCCCTGCAATAGAGCTTTGGGCTACCATGTGCTTTGATCGCTCAGGCTCTGGAGCTCTGAGAAAATATTTCCAAAATTTATGTGTGACTCTGGTGCTACCTAACATATCAGTCCAAAATCTCCCTTACATGTTCAGTTACAATAGCATATAACATCATTTTCATACTCATCAATCAGTGGCTGCTTGTACTCTATGGTTGGGGGCTTGGAAGAGGCCAGCTCCCACCCTAACAGGATAAAGGTGAACAACTTTGTATTAACTTGTAATGATATGTCCCTTTAAAGGTAAACCCTCCCCAAAGCCAGTGAATTCCATCATTCCATGCATTCACAACTTAGCTTTGCAAACTGATTTGGTGACCATTACTGTGTATATAATTTCTCACCTGCATCACGACACCACACAGCGACAGCTCATACAGTCTTGACCACTCTCATCGGGTGGGTTCAACTTCCTCAACTTATGCTGCCTGATCTCTCTAACCAGTGTGTAGAAGGCGTCCTCTACTCCCTGTAAACACACGCAAACACACAAAAATGTTACAGAAAAATCCAGGCACTTAAAACGCTCCCTTTCAAGGCTCCCATATTAAATGCACGTCTTCTGATTGACAGCAAAGCTTTTAGGTGTGCTCACCAATTGGCAACATTACCATGACAACCTTAATCATTGCGTGCACTGAGAATTATTAAATACATTGTCAAGAAATCATGATGACTAAAAAGACTGCATTTCTTTACTTCTTGCATTTCCTTTTGAGTGACAGATATTCTGCAGGTGTAGCGATGAATGCGAGTATGTATGTACCTACATAATGTGTCACAGTGAGTCACAGACAGTGGGAGCTGTGAGGCAACTGGTCCTTATGAGCCCTTTCAAATACTGTAGCTCTGTTCTCAAGCCAAGGTAACCTGGCTATGAGTCACTGCCTGCAGCATAATAAAATGTTCCCAGCAACACAAATCACATCATAGCGCATGGTCTGCTGTAAGATGCGCATGAATATTTTTGCAAAATGTGAAATTACACAGCCTAAATAAGAACACTGACATAACCTGCAGATAACATAATTATCATATTATGTTATCTGCAAAATTAGCATATGAGGAATTTTAAAGATTCAAACACCAATAAAAGAGGCAGGACACGAGAAAAGTATTCCTCTGCGGAAAAACTTTATGTTGCTCCTTACTTTATGTAAACTGCTTACCTGCCGTGTTTTGGCAGAGGTCTCAATGTAGGGGATGCCATAGGAGCGAGCGAGCTCATGGGCTTGCCTCGTGTCCACCGTGCGCGCAGGGAGGTCACATTTGTTTCCCACAAGGACCATGGGAACATCATCGGAATCCTTAACACGCTTAATCTGTTCTCTGCGTTGCAAAACAAGAAAATTGAAAATTTAGTTTATTTCATTTCCTTATTATTATTTTTGTTCCTTGATACATCCAAGCACTTTATTTAGCCACAGTTACATGTCTGTTGGCTGAGATCCTCCCAGCATCATCAACAGCTCCACCCCTGGAGAACCAACCACCCGGGGAACTTTAGGACCCAGAGGAGGAGCTAGTGCCTACCGGTGCTGGGCTGTGCTGCACTGCTGAACGAGGGAGGGAGGGTGGGTGGGTGGACAACAGGCAGGCGGCAAACAGCATTACCTCATCACTACAGCAGCAAGTGCCAAATGCCATGCAGCCAGGGGGGACTGAGTGAGAGGAGAGGGTCAGATCACTCCATCAGCCCAGCCTTTCTTCTCAATCAGCCCCAGTATAGCCTGCAGTACAGTCAGCCAAACCCATCTGCAGTCAATACTGCCAATGGTAATTATGACAACACTTGCTCTGAGTTTTGATGTCAAAGCAAACAAGTTACCCTATCAAACCACAGATACTTGTATACCTGGTATTAAGGCGAGTGCTTAAAGTTTAGCTTTAAAGAGTTGTGGATTGGTCTTTATTTGGTGTTTTTGTACATGGATGAACACTGCTCTGCCATGTAGCGCTAGTCAGCACTGATAGTGGGGGGGAAAGTTTTTGTGGGTTTTATTTCTTGTCACAAACAATTGTTGCCTGTAAATACAGGCAGCAGATGTCTAGATAACTCAAAACATTTAACTGGGCACTGAGCCAAAGTGCACTGCATACCTGTATGGTTTAAGAGCAGTTATGCTAAAGCAGGGTCCAAAACAGCTGAGTTGCAATGGTGACAGGCCAAACAAATGTACATTTACACACTCTGGAAACCTGTGACTTAAAGTGTAGCCTCATGCAAGACCAGCAAGTGGATGCCTAATGTGATGAGAAAGACAAAATGTGGCAAAGAGAGAAAACACTGTCACTTCCAGCTGAAACTCTCACCCCCACCCTCCCTTTCTCCTTCCCTGTCCTTGGGAGCGCTACCTCTCCCTGCTTCTCTAATTGAGTCAGGATCGATTTCATTGGCATCGTGCTGTAAGCCTCCAGTTGGGAGCTAAGCTTTCTTTAGCCGTGTTAAACGCTACAGCATGACATCATCAAGTACTGCAGAGAGCTGGCACACACGTATATAAAGCCCTTTTCCTGCAGACCCCACGGGAGTCCCTCTAACACACACTGCATATGCACATCCAGAGAAGCTAACAGACATGATTTAGCACCGGAGCTCCACCCCAACAGGCCTACGGTCTGGCCAAGAAATACAGAGGTGCACATTTTCCAGTTCTCTTTCTTTGCATTACTCTTAGACACACCTATACTGGTGAATGTCCTCAAAAGACTTGGTATTGTTGATGGCGAAGACACACAGGAAGCCCTCCCCCGTCCTCATGTACTGATCCCTCATGGCGCTGTACTCCTCTTGACCTGCAGTGTCCAGGATGTCCAACAGGCAGGTCTCCCCGTCGATCACAACCTGCTTCCTGTATGAGTCCTGCAGAAAAAGACAAACTTGCACTTTTAGAGAAGTGCTAAAGACATCACACAAAACTGATAGTTCACCTTAATGTAACCGGTGGTCCATTGCAGATTCTTACCCTGGGTCACTCAGGGCAAAGAAGTGTATTATAGGGACACTATGTCAGTGACTGAATGTTGCTTGACTGTAATCAACTTAGGTTACTTTGTTAAATTCCCTCCTCACTTTCAGGTCAAATGAAAATCAAGAGATCAGAGGAGCAGGGTATCAGAGCCAATGTTTAGCCTTCCAACATGCAGTCACAAAAACATGGGAGTGCTGTCCCTTTGTTTGTTAGAGCATAGGGGCCAGGAATGCAAATACACAAAAAGGACATTGTCTGGCCAGAGGCAGGCGTGGTGAGAAAGAGAGGGATAGAGAGGGAGAAAAGACAGGAGAAGACATTCTCACTAGCCTTCCTCTTTGCTCTGCAATATATTCCAGTGTCTTTTTCCTCAGGAAAATATTGAGTAAAAGGTGGAGAAAATGCTTTTCTCTTTTCTGAAATTATGGATTTCTTTCAAGCCTTGTCATTTGGAGGATTGCCACAGAAGTTAATTAATTAAAGTAACTTGGTTTAGACTGTGGGGTTGGACATTTATATAAAACATCTAATTACGCAAAGACTGCACATGAACCATTTTAAAGAATGTCGCAGAAGCACACAACAGTTCAAGGGGAAATACTTCATCTAAAGATAACTGCTGCAGGAATAATGTACAGAACACGTAGAAGCACGTCATACCTCTATTGTGGGGTCATATTCATCCACAAAGTGGTTCTGGATCAGCTGTATGGTAAGTGCACTCTTGCCCACGCCTCCAGCTCCCACCACCACCAGCTTATACTCCGTCATGTTCGCAGCTGCAGCTCAACCACACACTCACACACAACCACCGCTGCTGGAGAGAGGAAAAGGTGCAGGTTAGTATAATGACCAAAATAAACATGACACACAGTTTTGACAAGCACGTGTCAAGATTGACGTGTCCTCAATTGGTGGTACAGACAAAACATATGACAATACCATTAATGCCCACTGGTGAGAAACACGAGTGGTTGTGTATGCTGAAGTGTGTGCATGCAGTGGGGGCTGTAGTTGAGACCCTCAAAGGGGAATGTGAAAAATGTGCTGAAGGTACTCAATGTTCCAGTCCTCTCCCGCTCAGTGTTAGCAGCAAAAAGTGTGCATGAGAGGGAGTAAGAGAGAAAAAGGAGGGGCATCACACTGGCAGATAGATCCATATCACTCAGGGTTTAGATTACTGAGGTCTACCCTCGACCATACGGGGACAGTGATCCAAAAATAAACAAATACATATTAATAAAGATCAAATTGAGTCAATACTAGAACATTTTTAATAAAATAATTCTAAAAATATATTTAAAACTCTTCCACTGTTTCATTTTAACGATGAGGTAAATCACTATCTACGAGACTGTTGTTATGAAGGATTTCTTGTTGATTCACTCTACAGCGATCCATCCAGGAGGGTTACAATTTTATGACCCCCAGGTGTGCCTGCAGTTGCCCCCTACGCTCCACCACACCCACTTAATATGTCCAGTCGATGTAACGTGGTCAAGTTAACCATAAATCAAGCCATGTTATTAAAGAAATACGCAAGTCTCGCGAGGAAACATGCGCGATATCAATTTTCTGTTACCTGAAACAGGCACACTCAAACCTACATAAATTTAGGAGAAATGATTAAAACTGGGAGAAAAACCAAGTTATTCAAATATTAATGAGATATTTTTCCAGTGTAATAGATTTTTGCATGCTTCAAAATGTGGGAAAACTTCGTATATTACAATTTTGCTCATTTCACCACCAAACTAGGTGAAGCTGCAAATATTCATGTACAGACACAAACCAGTGCAAAGACACGTACCCACAGGTCATCTTCCCCCACCACAGCGTTGCTGGCCAGTAAAATTCCAGTGTTAAAGAGAAAGTAGTCATATGGTTTTTCTGTTATGTTCTGTGGCAAAGTGAGACTCATTGTATGGACAGCTGACCACAAACTCACCAAATATGCAATATGAGTAGAAGACATGATGAGTTAGATTTATTACTGACTGATATGAACTTGTTGTGCTGGTTTTATAACATTAAATCGGCTACAAATCTATGACTAACAACAAGTGTGCTGGAGGCCCATTGTAACTACAGGACTCTACTATGGTTACAGTTTGACATTGTAGTAATAATGAGTGGAATAATAATGATATCATATCTGGTTAAAGACCTAAGAGTAACTGAGAACAGTTATAAATGATAGAAAGCCATGTGTCTTAACAGAAGCATAGTTTCACTTTCTGTTTGACAATTTAGACCAACAACCTCTAGACGCCACCTCTACGTCAAATATCTGTCTTTCAAACAGCAAAGCCTCGGTTGTCATAATTGTACTATACAATGAATTTAAAGTGTATATACAGTCTATATATAATATGGGCTGGTTCAAAAAAAAGGGAGGGTGACCTTAAAGGGAGAGCAGCTAAAACAGCTTGTTTCAGACAGTGAGCCCCCCAGCATGAGACAAATAAGACTCATTTTGAACCGTGACTAATGCAAAATGACTCTGATAAATATTCAAGGTGAAAACTCGTATATTATAAGTCCTCCTAAACAAAACGGTTCACTATTAACACTAACTTTACTTAACACCCAGTGTAACCCTAAATCTCTCTTCCTCAAAAGTTTAAACTATGTCTCATTTAGCATAAAAGACGGGCACATGTGGGTTAAACATCTCCACATGCTCATTAATAGTGTCTCACTTTGCTGAATGGTCCTGAAGAGGAAAATCATTAACCTGCACCACCTGCTGCAGTGTATAATCAATCTGTCAGGATTTCATGAGCAGCACAGTTCACATATGCTCTTTTACCTTCCGCAGGGAGCCGTGTGTCATCCCTCATATAAAACGCACTCTTTGTTATAGCTGCTACACAAACTACTTGCGCGCTTAAGAGTGTAAACATCAGGGCTTCAGTTGACCTGAGCGGTAAACACTCACGCCCTCTCTCTTGTGCTTTGACTCCCAAAGGAATGAAAGTAGAAGCAATAGCTGGGGTGAATCTTGAACTCTAACAGTATAAAGAGAGAAGTAACAGGTGGCCTGTCATAAACACAGCCCGTGGTCAGTTCAATAACCGGACAAGACACAGAATTTCAAAAGAAAATGAAACATATAAGGTCAATTTAGCTGTGGAGAGGGAAAAAAATAACAGACGTTCTATATTTGTCTCTGGGTGTGGTGTTGTATTAATAGAATCTGCATTCTCAGAAAGAAAGAAAAAAAGTCCTGTTTGGGTTATTTGTGTCTGAGGCTGTATGTGCCTGTGCCGTTAGGACAAACTAAGATTAACCAAGACTGCAATAATGTTAATGATTGAGAGACAACCAGACTTGCTAAGTTGAGGACACAGTCATTTAACTGCTCTCATTCAATCACCATGATACGCAAGCACACAAACGCACACACTCCTGCATCCCGTAAGCCACTGCTTCACCTTAACGGAACAGGTAGCTCTGAGCACCATCACCATTACCAACAACGACCTCCTTGTCAAAACACCCTCGCTGCTATAATTCTGAAACACAACAGGAAGGGAATTATACTGACCCCTCAAACTTGTGGTTAAACATTTAGCTTCCTTTTCCCTCAGTGTAAATAAATCAGCCTGGTACACAGTGCAGCCTGCCCTGGCTGGACTGCAGACTCTGGTGGAGTAGCAGAGCCAGTCTAGCTCTTTAGAGCCCCCTCTAACTAAATAAACAGCAGCTGTGTGGCGAACAGAGACTTGTGTGGGGCAGGCAGACGCTGGAACACCTTTGGCTGCTGAAACTCCAGACAGGGCAAGGATCAACAATAACAGACTCATCGGCAGTTATTTCACGTTTAGTGTGGACACAAGATAAAATGTTCAGGATGGCAGGATGACCAATATGTCATCATACAGGATGAAACACTTGATGACTAAAACTGAATACTCAACCATACTGTTGGTCAGCTGTTCCACATATTTGCTCTGTTTTGTCACATCTAAACATTATTGTTAATCAGAGATTGATCAGATGCCACAAGCCTCACTGGTGAGCACTTGTGCATCTTATCTTCACTCGCTGCCTCACAATTAACAATAAAAGCACTGTTTTTCACAGAATTGGATTCTATTTGTGGCAGTAGCGGCCTGGTCAGTTAGCCAGTAGGGAAACTCAAGCCTGAAAGAGCTAGATGGCGTCACAGCACTAAAACTGTTGAAATAAGAGAAGCGAAATCATTCTGGGTTGAGATTTTTTCGAAAAGATGAAATGTTGCCAAAGCCTATGAGAGATTCACACAGAAATATGCATGAAATGCCTCCTTTTTACCTGATATTCATCAATATGGCAGTGATAACTCGTGCGCTGAACTGATTAGTACGAAGAATGTAGGCCAAACAAAATCAAAAAAAGATTGATAGCTACATTATCAAGTACAGCATCATACACAGTTCTTCAACATTTAACACACGTGGTTACAGCATTTTTTCTACATAACCAGATCTCTAGTGTACACCTGCCAAGCCAGTGATATTTACAGCCTAAAAAATGCAAATTCAAGACATCCATGCATCGCTACTGGGAGTTCAGAGGAGGGAAAGCAGACAGCCGTCTTCTCTCAAACTAGGCCATGTCAGCTGCTGATTAATAATCCTCATATACATATGGAGATGAATAGCAAAATCAGTCACTGACACAGACAGTGCTGCATTTCTACAGCCACTTGTTGTCAGGAGGGGCTCATACTGAGCGGGTCTTTGTGTAGATAGAGAGGAAAGACGAGGACACAGCCTCTGGAGGTCAAAATCATTAGTACTTGCATCAATTTCATTCACACTCAGGGACTAAGCAAAAGAGTGTTTTGTCTGAGCTCTCCTCTACACACAGATGGGTATGTTGGGTATAGCTGTATCAAACACAATATATCCCCATCTTCTCCTCTGCAATCCCGAGTGGAGTTGCTCTCAGCGTATGGTTAAACTCTGCTACCTTTATTTGCACACATGTGAAAACTTGCATTCATGATGTGGCAATTGTCTGTGTCCTTTTTACACACGGTGTACATGTGACCAAAGTAATTATCCTACAGCAGGGTGACTTTTGTTAGTCATTCAACAAAAAACAGTAATGAATCTGCCACAGCTGTCACACAGGCCGCACCTATCTCATTCCAAAGTTCCCAAAACCTTTGTAGAGCAGCTCTCTAATATGATCAAGGGCCACTATTTAGCATGTTTGAGTTTAGGGTTATTTATAGTGCACCACCGCCGGTCTGAAATTAACAGTCCATTTTGAAACCCTAGAGCCTCGCCTGGACCAAAAGGATAATCTTACATGACAGCTTACGGAGGGTGCAAGCAAAGAGCAGCAATTCAGATGGTAGCAGGAGAGTTCATTGGCAAGGGAGAAGACTGCTCTCTATATATACCAAGGGCATAACAAACACAGAAGAGAAGAGTCTAGCAAGAAAGTGAAAAATATTAAACATAATGAAAATCCTCCAAGCCAAACTTCATTGCATCTTTTTCATCTTCTCAACACACGTGACACAAGGAGCTAGGTACATGGATGACCATCTTCCTCAACATGCACTCTGGTCTCCATTTAAGTGCTTAATTGGTTAAAGGCTCCATACTGGCAGAGCCACAAGCCCACTGCAGAGATAATAGATTTTTAATGGAGCTATGATGGTAAGGAGACCCTCTCAAGGGAGGTGTCACGGTCAAATACGGAGACTCCGAGACCCATCCTAAAGTCTCGATAACCACCCCACCCTCTGCTTTCCAGTGACATCATTCTTCTAAACAGCATCCAAAACACTAAGTGTTTTCCACCAGCTTAGGAATGAAGCGCTATTCTGCTCTCAGGCCAGTGAAACACAATTACGTGAAGACATTGGTTCAGATTTTATGAAGTTGGTAGGAGGGTCAAACTGACTACAACATAGTTAAAAGTTTTTACTCTTTTCTCTAGAATTTAACACAAAGCTGAATTTGGTTCTTTTAATAAACCATTTCTTTCCAAATTTCTAAATGTTTCACTATCTAAAGAGGCCTTTTAGCTGTTCTGAAAGCCACTAGCCTCTAGTGACCTTTTCCCTACTGGGTCATCCTTTTAGTTTGTAGGACAGGGTGACACAGTGGAGGCAGCAGCAGAGATAAAAAGAGCAGCTGACCTCCACACAAAAGCCTGCCGGTTGGAGGAGCTGCAAGGGTTATCATTAGACACCTAACACCCCCAAAACTCTAAATGTGGGCTCTGGGTAAATCTCAATGAGTTGTTTTAGTTCATGAAACAATGTGAAAGCAAAGAAAGCATCTTCTGGGTCACATAAAAACACCTAATGTCCATTCAACCCCCCCCACACACACATCAATACTAAAACCCAGCAGGGAACGGTGTTATTCGTAAAATCTTGGTTTTTAGAGTCACACTTACTGCTTGGCTGCATAAAAACCTTCAAAGAAAAAACGAAGACACATTGACCTCACACCTCAATCACTGGACCACCTCCAACTGTTTTCCAGCTGACTTGCCAAAACGCTACAGACACCAACACCAATATTTACTCACACAGAATCGCTGCAAAGCCTCCTTCTCGTAGTCATATAGACTGATGCACATTCACTTGCATGATTATGACTTTCACAGAAGATGCTGTGGTCAGCGAACGTGACGATGTGGCGGATTAAAAAAAGAAACCGTGTACCGGAAAGCCCCAAGAAAAACACACGAGTGAAACACTTTCTGTTGTATTGCCTAAGAGTGCACTCATTCAAATGTTTGATACTACTTTGAATGCTGAGTGCATTTAATTGTTTACTGTCCAGGAGCTTCTATGGCCATTCGCTGAGTGTTTGGTGCTGTCTTTGTAAATCCCTTTCACCTTACTAGCCTTTTTTTTTTATCAGATACGAGACTTGAAATGATCATCTTTGTGAATGCCTTGTAATGGAATCTCACTTCCGCAGTGATAGCTTTTATTCACTGTGACGGGGCGTCACCCTAGTTGTCTCTGACGCCACTATCGAGACCAGCAACCTCACAGCCTGCTCCAGTCTTTTCCTTATACAATACAAAAGACAGAGGTACATTAGCATCTATTGCAATGGCACTTGCAAATGTCTTCGGTTTCTCTTTCAAAGTGAGGTAAAGCGGGGGAAATCCTGGATGGTCATGTTATCCCTTTATAACCAAGTTTTAACACCCAAACTCAAGGAAGACCGCTTACCAAAAAATCTATAATTGGCTTAAAACAGTCAGGGGCTGGGAAGAAAAATCATTCTATGTAGGCAGGGTAGAAAGAAGGCTGAGTTCTAAGCAGGATAATGTTCAAGCTCGCCGGGCGTGAATTAAAAAATGTTATGATAGCTAGCTAACCTGTTTTTCTGTAAGGACCGCAATCTCCAGCGGTGCCCAAAACACTGAAAGCACTTAAGAGAGGACATATTTCTCGGTGAGGGGAAAAAAACCCCGACATTTTTCGTAAGCAAGGATGTGTACAGTATACTTACAACAGGCAGAGGTCTATTGGCGACAGGAGCGGCGTTTCTACCGGAGAGGAAGAAGAAAATCTTTCAATTGTTTTGCTTCTCCGCTGAAATCGGAAAAAAGCCACAAAATATTCCGAGTCTCTTTCCCCGTTTCTTCAGGTATTTGCGTCCTATTCACTGTAAGAAACGGTGTAATTTTAAGTAGCTAAACTGCACCAAGGCATTCATTGGTCCTGGGTCCTATAATGTGCCCGCGTTGAACAATGTGCTTCCCAGAGAGAGCGGAGGGGATGAGGAGAGTAGTGCCCACGCCCAGCTCTATCAAACATAGATCCGCCCCGGTTACCAAGCATGTTACAGTGGCGTTCTTGTGCTGTCGGATTTTTGGCAACTCCACTGTGAAGGCCACTGGACCTACACATTTAAACGCTAAATCCGAGTATTTAAAGAGGCACGTAAATCTTAATTCATGCAAAAACCTGAAAGTCATGAATGCCAAGTTAATTCGTTTGACAAACAGGAACGCTGTCTTTTTAAAAAATTACTATTATCCATCTCTACCCAGCATAACCCTTCGCCACTCTGAAAAGTAAGTGCCACCCAAACAGATGACTAGCACGAATAAACTAAATCACCAAAACTTCCCAGACATTATGATTGTTTTTCTATGTGATGACTCAAGGTTGGGAACCGGTGATAGTTATAAAGGTAATGTCGAAATTATGTGGTAGGGGAGAGCAGGCGTGATTGTAACACTTTTTGTTTCAGTAGTTACAACTCAGTAGGATGTAATTTTGAAACAAATACCGTTATTGGTCCACTCCAAGTAGTAATGTTTCTAACCTCTTCATATTCAATTTCACAGATTAATTATTCAGGATTGTTGATTTTTTTTTAACTGTATGTTTTTTTTTCATATTTTTCTGTTCCAGGTGCTGGGATTTTTTTTTTTATTCCATGCAAGTGCAACAGCTGGCCACTCATTGTGGTTTTATGCTTGTGCTCTGATCCTTTCTGTAATTTTCCCCCCCCTCCTCATCCAGACTTTCTTCTTTTAGTTCTCTAGTCTTTCTGACGGTTTCAACAATTTTCTTTGGACACTGACTGATTTTTTTGTACTCATTTTGTAGCCCAGTCCATGTGCTTGACCAAGGCTGAAGACTTGTTGTAGACATAACCCAAATGCTTTTGAGGAATATTTTTTTGTTCAAACGCTCACTAACACTGACTGTATGAATCATTCAAGTATAAGAAATGTACCTCACTCGAGGCATGAATCAGCGTTGTGTCTAAACATTATTTAAATTGGTATTTTTAGTCTCTTTGTTACTAGCATCATTTTCTTTAGTTGTATGTATGACAAATGTCAAAGATAACACATGTTTAACGCAGTGTTTGATGTTTCCCAAAGAACTGTTTGCTGAAAACTTGGAAAATCGTTAATACTGTGCAGTGTGCCCTTAAAAAATCTGGGCAATCTGGGGCAGTGGAGGACAATAAAAAATGTGTCAGGCATAAAACGATTTACAGCTAATCAACAGAAAGAAAGACCCGACACAGGACCTAAGAGATGTATCTTGTCCTTCAGTTGATCAATCTACTGTTTGCTGAATCTTCATCAGAAATGTTCTCAGTGGCTGTCATGAAGGGAAACAGGGGGGGGTTGGAGTATGCCAAATTACACAAGAACTGGGCTGAAAATCAATGGAAACAGATCTTATGTTGAGATGAAACGACTTCTTCTTCTTCTTCTTCTTCTTCTTCTTCTTCTTATTATTATTATTATTATTATTATTATTATTATTATTATTATTATTATTATTATTATTATTATTATTATGAATGTAGAAAGGTTCTGTTATATTTTGATCCACTAAATCGTCTGATTGGGAACAGCTTCATTTTTCAGCATTCTGATGATCCCAAACAGACTGCTAGTGCACACAAAAAAAATATTTAAATAAAAAAGAAAGGCACAAGAAAACGTTATCAGTCCTGGATTGATCTCATCAATATCGACTGAATATTATCCAGTAACTACTGGATAATAGATTAGATAAGTGCCAACCATAAGAAATACCGGAGTGTACTACATATCCCAGGGAGCCACGGGTCTAACTGGGTCTAACTGCACAAACTGACCCCAGAGCCGCTGAATGGAATTCATGCAGCGGCTTTGGGGTCAGTTTGTGCCGTATCCAGGAAGTCGTCTGTGGTTGCCAAGGAAACTTTTGCTTGCGAGCCCTCAGTTGCAGGTTTGAATGTAAATGTATAGACTATCTAGTGACACAGACGGGAAAATTCTGCAAAAGGTGATATATATTCTTATTATAGATATAATATTATATTTCCGTATACACCAGCATGTAGCTAGGGTACATGCTGCTTTATTTAGCGCTACTCAAAATATCTGGCTGTAGAGAAGGTACTGCTCACTGCTTCCCTTTTGTTTCACAAGCCGTTTTGGTGTTTTCAATATAACTTTATGATTGTTTATTTTATACAGCGTGAGGCATGAGTTACTGTCATGGGTCTGTGCCCCACGGGGTCAGGTCTGGTACAGCACGGGTCCTGGTGACTGAGCTGAGTGGTTCAGGCTCCATCAACCCAACTCCTGCAAGTAAACCCTGTGAGGACTCTGAAACACCAGTGGAATTTTATCTCTCCCCGGAGAAGTTGGTAGGTACCTTTAAATACAGTTAGTATTTATCACCGTTATAAACCTCTTATCATGTTGTTTATACGAATATAATATACTATATATATAATATACTAGTGAAAGCATTTAGTTAGTTTAGCATAATTCTAAATTGACAATAGTAAATGTTAGCATCTGGATAACATCTACCATATACATCTTGCCTGTATTATAATGCCTATTTTACTGAAATAATTCCGTTAGTGTTGTCTCTTATACTAATTAAAATCCTCTTTGATTATTGCTTAAAAAGATTATGTTTGAAACTGAAATTGGGCAAAAAAAATTCTTCAAAGATTTTACATCAAATCAAAGTCATGTTTGTTAATCGTAGCTACAGAATGATACAGACTACATAAAGTAAAGAGACAGTGCCCTTCTGCCCAGGTCAGCTTCTTATTCTCCTCCTACAGAAATTGCTGTGTGGCACACAAGACCTCTCTAATGTGACCTCACTGGAGATCTGTGTAGACACTCAAGAAAACACACTTGGTAACTTTGGTAAGACATATAACATGTCACTGATTAAATACAGTACTGTGCACTGTGCAAGTCTTGAGGCACCCTTCATTCGGTTATATTTTGCAAGAAATATGGGAAATAGGTGCAGTGATTCATTGAAGTATGTGCAAATGTACACAAATATACACCATAATCAGCATTTGTAATAATCTAACAAGATTTGGTCTACCAAAGTCAGTATTTAGCATGACCACTTTTATTCTTCAACACAGTCTCAACTCTCTTACGCAAGCTTTCTTGTCATTTCTTTAAGTAGTCTTTAGGGTTCTAGAAGGAGATTTCAAAGCTCTTCTTGGGAGTTTGGCTGCGTTTTGTTCTGTTCTCAGTCAACACAATCCCACACTGCTTAGGTAATGTTGAAGTCCGTGTTCTGGAGAGGCCATGGCATGTTTTTCTATCCAGGTATGCTTTTACAGCAGTGGCAGCGTGTTTGGGATCATTAGCATGCTTAAACATGAAGTTGTTGCAAATACAACACTTTTTAGATTGTGATCAAAATTGGCCCATATTGGTCTTTCACTGGCTTAAATGCAGCTCCAAACCATGACACTGTGTTTTACAGATGTCTGTAGACATTCACTGTTCTACCTCTCTCTTGACCGTCTCCATATATATTGATGATGACTTGAACCAAAAATGTCCAATTTGTATTTATCACTCCACAAGATCTGTTGCCACTAATTTTTTAGTCCATTTTTTTTGTGTAATTTTGCTGGATTTTTTTTCCTAATTTCTTAAATACATGACTTGTTGATACTGTTCCTCTGCTGTAGTTATTTTGCGGCTGTCAAACTGTGTTATCTTTTGTAGACTCGACTAAACAAATGAATTGTTACTGTGACAGGCAGCTTGTAAAAAAGTCCCTAAATATAGAAATTAAAATTGGTTCTTTTCTAAATTGTCTGTTGTGTAAGTTGTGTGCAGACACAAAACTGGTTCACCTCTTGAGTTAGGTACCTTTTATAGTTGTTGAATGATTCATAGGTCAGTGTTAAGTAGTTTAACTAAGAAAATGATCAAGTACAAAGACTGTACTGAAAATAAGTAAAAAAGCAGCCAGTGTCCCAAGAAAAACTTCAGAAAGCTTAGAGACCTGTTGTTCAAGAATAATTAAATACAACAAAGTCTGGTTCCTTGAAGACAAAATACAAACAAATGAGGAGTGGCTCAAGACTTTTGCACAGTACTGCAGCTGAATATGTAAAACAGTAAAACAATAGGTGTCTGTTTGTATGTGTACTTATTAGAACTAACTGTTAGTCAGCATCAGTGGTGTTATTGTTTTCTTTGTGTAGCCAAGGCTACAAAAATACAGTAACTTTTATCTCATTTAAGTTCAGTTAAACTAACGAGCAATGAGAAACTGTTAACACAATTTACAGTAATGATTCATAACAGATACTTGTAATAATCACAACACAGAACGAGCAGACAGTCATAAATTTCCACACCTGATTACCTCACAGGTGTGCCAGCCATCATTAGATAATGGTAGGGGGATATATTTACTATGACTGAGCTTTGTCCTCAGAAAAAATCCTAGATTGTGTAAGGCATGACAAACACTGTCTGTACATGTATGAGTCATGTTTTACCTGCCACTTCAGGGACGCTTTCTTTTACTTAAATGATGCTGAACATCTGATTAGCAAATAAATCAGGTGATAAGAACGAAACCATGTTAAAATGACACCAGTGTTACATGAAAATGAGAAAAATAGTTTTGTTTAACTAATTTTCTTGCAGGTGTCTACTTGCCTGGATTAGTGCAGCTAAAAATGAACAACAGCAGGATCCTGTCAGTAAGGTAAGTAAGACAAAAATAGTATCTTTTTCTTTACTTCAAAGTTTGTATTCCTGAGAAACAAATTCACAAAGTATAATAATTTTTAGATTTCCAAGATGATACTGATGTATGCTTCTGGTCATTTTTATCTTATTTTATACATGTTTCCAAAATAGGAAAACCCACATATTTCCTTGAAGAGAAATAAATATAAGTTAACCCAGAACAGAAAACCCCCCATAGTTTAGTGAATGCTGTCGTGGTTTACTCTGTCATTACAGGAAGTCAAAAGTTATGAGCTTACCCAAAGAAGTATAGTATGGCTATAGTGACAAGGTTTTGAAATAGGGACTTCCAATATTTATGTGTGGAAGATGCTTGTTGCAACTTGTAAACCAGACACCATGGAGGTGAGACCTGTGTACAGGTTTAGAGATACACAGAGAACAGGTTAAACCACCTTTCTCACAATAGGATACAGAGGGGTTCAGGTACTATCAGATTTCAAAATCGTGCATTTGATCCTCAGAAAGAGACAGGGAATATCTAAAGTTTTTCCTAGCTTGTCCAGTGATCATAGCTACAGCTGTTTCATTAAAAGTATATTGAAGCAAAGCTACAAATAGTTGTCACAGTAAGTGAGATGGAGAGAATATTTTTTACCATTACTGTGCAAAAGTCTTGACCCATCTCTCATTACTTTATATTTTGCTTCTCATGAGACAGATTTTCTTGAATGTGGTCTATTTAAATAAATTATAAACAATAGGTTATAAAGTCTTGAAAAGGTTTAATTTAGACATTGGCAGTTTTTCCACTCATTTTCAGTCCATCGCTTACACCTAACCATTTTCAGAGGAATTTTTGTTTGTTTGTTAAACAAGTTAACATAGAAATATGAAATATGTATTATTCGAGCATAAAAAATGCACCCAACTGAAGGAATGAACCTGAATGTTGTGCACATAACAGAAAGTTTAGCGAAGGAAGAATTTTTTTTATCTGTAGGCACTCTGTTAGTAGCAGTCTGTCACAAAAAACATAATCCGTTCCCAGTTCTGTAGTTGTATCTATGAACAAATAATAAAAGATACCAAAAGATAACACAAGCAATAAAGTAATATATTTGAACCACCAATGTGATTCCCAAAGAGCTGTTAGCTGAAAACATGGCATATCTAAACATGGTGGGCAGTGTGTCTTTAATTAAAATAAGGAAATTGGACAATGACACAAGTGTTACATGAAAATGAGAAAAATTGTTTCGTTTATCTAATTATCTAATAATCAATATTTATGGAGGAGGACAGGAGAGATGTACAAGAGTTAGTGTCTATAGCCATCTGTAGAACACTGTGGAGGGCTCTGTCATGGTTTGGAGCTGCGTTTCAGCCAGTGGTGTTGGAAATCTCCCCAACACTGAAAGTGTTACGATCACAGAAAAGTACCATCTACCTTGCAATGCCATCTGAAAATTGCTGGATTGACAACAGCTTCATGTTTCAACACGCCAGCGATCCCCAAGACATTGCCAATGCAATAACTGCAACACTGTCAGTCATGGATTGGCCTCCCCAGGTATAACAGACTGTATTTATGTTCATTTCAATAAATCCCTACACCTACTTTTAATTTTTCCTAGCAGAATATAATAAAATGAAGAGTACTCTGAGACTTTTGCACAGAACTGTACACAGAGATAGATAGTGAACTGTCTGCTCCACCCCGAGAGCACCAGAGCAGAGCAGAGTCAGCCGGACATGCACTGGCTCTGATAGCATTTCCTGCTTTGGGTTGTGGGAATTGTAGTGGAGTTGGTGTTGTAGTGTAAGGTACACTGAAACTATTGTGGAAAGGTTCAGGCAGGGAGGAAAGTGGGAGACAGTGAACAGGACATAATTTTCACGAAGAGAAAGGAGCTGCAAGCTTCAGTAGCCAAGAAAGTATCCTTTTTTTAGCCATGATTATGTAACTCTCTTTCCTGCCTCTAAATCAAGTTTGTGTTATTTTGTCTCCCTAGAGACTTGGGAACCACCATCTCCCAACTGCAGGTGCTATGGATGTCTCGGTGCTGCCTACGAGACCTAGATGGGATTACTACTTTCTGTGCTGTTACGGTAGACTTTATAGGAACTATTCAGGAGCTTGGTAGCTTCTTTCTTTTCTCTTTTTGCAAATGTTAAAAAAATGTGTGTACGGAACAAAAAATAAATTGTGTCAAGGATTTTTGGATACATTTCAAATAGGCCTTCATACCTCAAACATTAATTTCCATTTGTCATGGTACCTGAGTGACCCATTTTTTCCCAAATCATTTCCTCGTTTTTGCGGCAAACACTGAACGTGCCTAGGTAGTAACATATGATTCAAGTAATTGAACTTTCGCTGTTTAAAACGTCCAACTGTCTGTGGCATGGGACGATACCACAGTGTGACTTGGGTCCAACATGTTTTTTTTCTTTAGTGCATTTTCCTTCTGCTGGTTCAGTTCATTAATCACACATTTTCTACCACTTAACACTTATTTCCTGTCCTTCTTCTCAGGAGCTGTACTTGTCCTATAATAACGTGTCAGACCTGAGTCAGGTTGGCATGCTGGAGAACCTGCAGCTGTTAGATCTGGAAGGGAATGACGTGGATGATTTAGTCGAGGTTCAGTATCTCAGTTTATGTAGCAAACTGGAGAGACTTACCCTGGAGGGAAACCCTGTCTGTTTACGCCCAAACCCTACATCAACTCAGGTATGAGTATTATGCGATGTGTTTGTCCTTTGTTGTTCAGACTTTAAGCGGATGCTCCTATTGCGATTAACATACCCAGTACATCTTGAAGCAACCGCCACAGAGTGGTGCAATGCTCAGAGTGGCAGTCTGGCAAAAGATAAAACGAAACCAAGAATGGTTGCAGCTGAATAGAGCTTGAGCAAGGAGCTGGGCAGAGTTCCTGAAAAGGAAGTGTTGTATTCATTTGATGTTGTAAATGCCAACTTGCAAATGCAACTTGTGGTTCTAATCGTTCAACAGTCTCGCCTGTGCTGGCTGTCAGCCCTGAAGACAGATAATCTCTAACATGTAATCAGTTTGTGCTGAGACATGAGAGCATGTGTGCGATCGCAACTCTCTGTATGTGGGTCCTTAACTCAACAGAAACACTCTGCTAGAGCAGGAGACATCAAAATACTCAAAAATAATTAGACATAACATACTGTTGAAATAGTATATATGTAAACATCAATGCTTTATTTTTATGTTAAGGTGCATTTTTTGGTTTCTGTGACAAAGCCTTAAACAGCTTATCATGGGCCAAGTCAGTGAAACTGATTGTAGCTGGGTACACGGCTGAAGCTGCAGTGAGCTGAGTTTTTTGGGCCACTGTGAATGTGTTTATTTACACCCACCAGCAGAGCATTAATTAAGAAACTAGGGCAATGAGGAGAGATGCTGAGCTGAATATGCATTAGGCCCGTGCTTTGTAACGACTGAGGGGGTTCTTGGGTTTACTCCCTTGCCAAGTGATCACTCTTCATGCGCTCTGTCTTTCTCTCACTTCCTCTTATTTAAAACTCATTCTCCTCCTCTTTTCTCTCATTTTCTTGCTTTTGTTTACAGGCCTCTCACACTCTCCTTTTCATTTTCTGCATCTGTGTGGTTTGGTGAAACCAAAGCGAGGCCAGCGATTCACTGGCCTCTCTCTCGCTCTCTGCTCTCTTCCAAATGATAAAAGTCTAGAATTTATAGCAAATAAATAATTTATTTATTTGCAAGACTTTACAGACGCTAGCTGTTACGAGCTGGGATCAGCTTATGCTGTCTGGCACCCCCTATTTAAAAATACCACGTATTATTAAAAATGTCACTGTTGCAAAAAAATGTGATCTTGAATCTTGTCGTACACCTTAGCTCTGTCATTTTCTCTTGTTTCGTTCCTCCTGCCCAGATGGCAGACTACAGTTACCGGGCAGCGGTGAGGGAGCTGGTCCCTCAGCTGCGTTACCTTGATGATGTAAAGGTGGAGGAGGACAGGCTTAGCTGCTGTACCACCATGGGAGAAGACTGGGACATTCTCAGAAACTCCATTAGAGATTCTAACTCCTCTTATCCTGCTGGTGATGGTTTGTGTGTGTGTGTGTTTACTGTTTTAAATCCATCAACATGGTCCAGATATTCAGATGACGATTTAACAAACACCTCACTTTTGTCTTTGTAGAGGAGACAACCGACAGTGTACGTCCTTACAGCCGACCCAGTTCAGCCACATGCCCTTCTCCCAGCTTCTCCGGTGTCTGGGCCATGTCATCGTCAGGCACCAGACCACACTCAGGCTCAAGACTCATGTCAGCGATCAGGCCTGGAGTTCTCTCCCCTTCTGGATCCAGACCTGGTTCTGCAGACTCAGATCTGGCAGTAGTGGAAGCTGAAACCAGCAATCTGACTCACAGTTAGGCACTCCTGTGGTTGATCTCATTAGTCTTAGTGCCATTTCCATTTTATTTTGATTAGCATTACTCTGTGCAGGTGAACTGTTGGAGCAGTAAAAACAATCTTTGCTCAACAGTGCCACCAAGAGGACTTAATTGTGCCATGAAATAATGACAGTTTCAATCACTGATGCCTGTTTTACTCTGTCAATTTTTGAAGGAGCAGGTAACATCATCTTCTGTGGGAATCCAGTCCAGGCTATTCGAGCAAAGCGGCAAAAGTTAAGGGTAAGTAGCAACAAAGTCCTGCAATGCAGTGGAGAAAATTATTTGATCTCACTTAATAAATTATGAGATGTATCCATACACCACACGCTGTGATCCATATACATGAGTTATTTCTGTCTCGCTGTTCCCCATAAAACAGAGTCTTCATTGTCCACTAAGAGGAACAGCAAGCTTTATGAGCTTTGACAGGCCATTATGAATGCCTGGCACCAGCAGCTCGTCTCTTTAATGTCATGTCAGTATAAAAAGAATCAGCTAATTATTATCAGGCAGACAAACAACCTGAGAGGACAAGCATAGTGAGGGGTGATGGAGATGTGAGAAGGGTTGTGTCAGAAGAAGTTGACAGACGGGGCTATCACTGTCACCACCCTCTGATCTGTTATAACTGGCATAAATACACCCCACCACTGTCACTCTGCATCTTATTTATACCTTTCTGTCTCATTCAATCTGCCCTTGCTGTGTTTGTTGTTCCTCACTGTTTTTGCTATCCATAATTAATATGCTCTTAGGCCTCTATTACTTTAAGTTTCCTACCATCATCTATTACCACTCATGCTTGTTGTGCCTCTCTACTGTCTGATAGACAGCACCCACCAGGTCTACTTTCACCCCCCGAGACACTCCCATTCACGTACCAGAACACACATATGACCTCGAGGAGCCTGATCTGACAGAACGTGCTGATGTCTTTGCAGAGCTCAGAGCTTGGAAGGAACAGCATAGCAGGTATTACATGCTGAATTACTTTTTTAAAAACACATACATGTGAAAAATAATAAAAGCTACATTTTAATCTATATCTTGCCATTGCTGACCATGCAATAGATTAATTGCATATTAAAACAGTTGTCCATTGAATACCATCAGAGGGCTGTGGAGGATTTCACAAATACAAAGCCTCTTCACAGCCAGTTAAAATCGCAGAAGCTGTCGATGTGGCTATGTCTGAAGACTTGTATGCACATAAAACTAAATATCATCATTCTTTGTTTCAGACGTCTTGAGGCCATAGCGAAAGACAGACTGCCACAAATCTTGTCCATTCAGCACTCTGATGATGAAGAAGCCCGTTGTGATGAGGAAGAAGATGGCTGTGGTGCTATGAGGAGTGACAGCAGTAATGAAGAACATGAAGAGGAGAAAAAGTGTGACAACCAAGATGCAGCCTCACTAGATTTCTCTTTCCAGTCTCTTTCCCCAGGTGAGAACTTTGTGAAGTTATTTATAACTTCACAAATTATAAATAAGGCTGTACAGAATAAAAGCAGTAATTGTAATGTCTGATCTTTTTTTAATGTAAGGAGAAAAATAACTGAATTATTTCAATTATTCTTATTGTTTGTTTATTTTTAGATCTGCTTCCCAGAAAAAACTTACCCTCAGATATGGCTCGACTGTCGCTGGTCCCCAAAACCGCAGTGTCCCCTTCTCCTCCTCTCAAAGGCAGTGCAACTGCTGTTGATTTGAAACCGCAAGGGATCCGTGCACGGAGGCTTCACCTTAGCCAGGCCAGACCACAATATTTACCTGAATTCAGCAGTGCCTTTGAAATATGTAGGACTTCAGGAGATATAGACCTGCAAATGAGTGTGCCTCCAATGACTCTGCCTGCACCCATACCGCACCCACCTCCAACAGCTGCCCCAAGTGAAAGGCTGAAGCATTCACGGTATGTCATTATTAAAAAGTATCTTTATATTCAAATAGTCAGATTTGAAACAACACATTTTGTTGTAAAATGTTTAGCTGAGTTTTGTAAATCAGTGACATCACCATATTGTGATCTCAACTTGGTCAGTGGAATGTGGACATTAAAAAAGATCTCTATCTTTTAGTGTGAAGATGGACTCTGGTGAGCAGCCAGGCCAGAAGTGTGAGATATCCAAAATCCTCAAGAGACCAGCAATAACTCGCCCTCACACAGCCAGGGCAGCTTTACAGAAACATCACCAGCACCACATACTCCAGTCCTGCAGAGGGAGCTCACAGCCAGATTGACTGTTGACTGTCTCCTGTCAGTATGACTGCTCTTAACTGCTCAATTAAATGGGGTCTTTCCCCTTTTTCAACTCATCACTCAGCCGTATATTGATTTGTCATAGTTTACCACCATCGTTTCTTTTTCTCTGTTTTTTAAGAACTGAAGATACTGTTGTTGTTCACCAGTTCAACAGCATCCAGTGCTCACGAAGCTCACAGCACAAACAGTACACTGTAAAAAGAATAACCCTATTAAAAAAAATTGAGTCACTTGATATGACCTGATACTTTTATGTTGATATAAACAATATTACTAGACTTGACTGAAACTTTAAATTTTGCATTGATCCAAATAGATTTTTTTTTACATAGAACCATATTTTAATTATTGAACCAAGCTAATATATTGAAATTTAACCAACCCAATGTATTCACATCGAACCAAATTAACATGAACTAATATGTTTGTGTTGAAGCCAGGTAATTGATTTACATATATTCAAACTATATTTTTTACATTTCATTTTATTTCAGTTCAAAAATGCTCTGCATTTCCTATAAAAAACAAGACAGTTGGCCAACCAATTATTTCAAAATTATTTATTGTTCCAAACCATTTTAACTATAATCAATGGAGAGGATTAGTAATATACAGATTTAGTGCTACGGCAGAAATGATTAGAGAAATGTTTGTTTTATAAAACCTGCAACCTTTTGAAAACCAGTATAAAACCTGCAATCTTTTGAAAACCGTTGGATATTTTCCTTTACTGAGACAAAACCTCTCACACCACAGAACTGCTCTTAAATAGACTCTTAAAATATTGAAGAGACCGTAAGTGCACATCTCAGGATGCTCTATAGAATTTTTACAAATACAGCCCTGTGCTGTTTAGCTGGAAAGATGTAAAATATGAACTTCCACGAAGACTACCTGCAGTGATGGTAAAGTTCCTGATGTTCAATGTGTAATAGTCTCATATTGTCACTTGAGGGCACTGTGTGTAAATATTAAATCAGAAAATGAATCCATTGCTTCAACCACACTGAGCAAGCAATCCTTCAAACCTACCACCTTGACATGTGACATTCATTATTTTTTTTGTCTGTTTGACTACACTTACGGGTGGGGTTACCTCCATGCTACAGTAGTGAATGCTACAGTATTTGCCATTTAAATGTACAACATACAAGCATATTTCATATTTTACTGATACAGCAATGCTGCAATAGAATGAAAAAAAAAATCAAGTCCATGTAGAGTTTATATGTTTTAACTATGATATAATCTTTGTTTTCCAAGTGCTATGGAGAATTACCCATCGCCTGCACTGTGACGGTCAATCTCAGACTCATTTGTTCTGAGAAACAACTGGAACTAACAACACTGCATTTGTGGAAATGAGGGCCAGAGTGGCAGCCTAATTCCTTAGTGGTTCTTAAGAGCAAATTATGCCGGGACAAGTTTGTTTTGAAGCCGTCACAATAATTATAACATGGAACTTCATTTCAAGGAAACCCCGACAACCAGCACAGTGATGTCTCCAAACTTGCCCCGTGTTTTGTACGAACACCTGACATAAGCACACACATACAGCAGGACACACAGGTAAGAACGCACATCCCATATTTGTGTCTGTCGTGCGTCACTTATGTCCACAGAAACAGGATGTAAATAAATGACTCAAAGTACAAAAAAAGAACCACAGGATAGTATTGCAAATATTTCTGACCACTGTGCTGGTTTAAGAGATGTACATGCTCTTAAAGTAGGAATTTATGTATGTTTGAACATGTAATTGCCTACAGCCATCCAGCTGTTATGTAACACGTTAGTTCTTTTCTTATTTTCTAGCAGCACTTTCCATCAGGCAGCCACCCCATCTTTTCACATAACTGCTTTGTCTATAGGATTGTTTAATTTTCTCACTCCCTGTCAGGCTTTTGTAGCCACACTCCCATCCCTCTGGTCTCTCTGTATTACATCTCAGGATGCAGGTAGAGGAGAATGGAATTAAATGCAATGCCTTTTATGGTGGGAAAGTGGGATGGTGTCCACCTACTCTGTCTGAGCAGTCTTGTAATTTATTCAAAAGGATCATTCTCCTAGCTTGTCAAGACTAGAAACGGAACCTGGCCTCTTCTTCACTCACTCAGTTATTACCAAATGTTGTCAGAAACCATAAAGGTGTGTTTCTATCTAATGTTTAGGGGTGGTAAACACTGTGGAAAAAAACCCAACAAGAAAATAATTAAATAATTTTGAAGTTAATTTTTTATGTAAAAGTAAAAAAAAAAAATCCAAAACCTATTTTATTCACAACAGAACATTGATAAATATCTGATGTTTAAACTGAAACAACAAAGTTGGAACAGGCCTTGCTGACTGCTGTATAGCAGCCTTCCTTTTTTAAAACAACAATCTGCAAATGTCTGTAGACTAAGGAGACCCGTTACTAGATTTTTAGATGAGGAAAGTTTTTTTTCCCTATATAGAATTCTTGCTGCTCAATACTTTTGGATATTTCTGTTGGTTAAAGGTCTGGACTACAGGCGGGCCAGGTTCAGCACCCGGACTCTTCTACTACAAAGCCATGCTGTTGTAACAGTATGTAGCAAGACAGTTAGAAGCATTCCACAGACACCCATGCACTCCCGTAACATCAAAGATACAGGCTTTTGAACTGAGCAAATTGGGTTGTACATGTACTAAAAACAACAGATTTATTTGCCCTTAACGTCAAAAGACATGGTGCTTTTCTAAATTTAAAACCCCCCTCTATCTTTAGAGTTGCATCATATATAGTACCAATGTACAAAGAAAACTGAATCATAAACTTGTTAATTATAAAAATGTATACGATTATTCAGAAAGTTCTAAAAGAGACTCAAGTCGACTTCAAGAAAAAATGTTCCTGTCTGCCGCTAATACACCCACACAATAGACTTTACACATACAGTATTTGTCAACAGTGAAGTGGAGCAGCACATACTGTATGTCAGCACATGCCATGAATACTTATAATAATAAGTTCCAGATGTGGTGAATAGGACCCAGGTACTTTAGGTTGTAGTTACATTCTTCAGAATACTATCAAAGCCGCACCTTCTTGCTGTAATTGCTGTAAAAAAAAAAGTCCAAATAAATTAACGGAAAATTGATAGTGAAAATGAGGTATTATGATAATATCATCGTGTTTTGACTTGAGACGAGTCACTTTTTCTATCAGGCGTTGGAACTGGAAATACCTACATGAGTTCAGACAGGTCTGGGAGACGCCATTTGTACAGTACCACACGATTCTGCCGCGAGGAACATTCCTTTGTAAGATATTTAGGTTTCATAACTCATTTTCCACTGACACCTTTACAACCAAATGCAGACATGCTGTCCATAATGGCAAACAAAAGGCATGAACACAATAATTATTCCTTTACATTTGCAGGTGTTTAATTTGAATTTAATTTGATCTGTATGGTAAAAATATATTCTATTCAATTCAGGTTTACAACAACAGTAACCTCAAAGTACTTTATACTGTAATTTAATTAAATTCAGTTTTATTTCTACAGTGCCAAATCACAACAACAGTCACTTCAAGGTGCTTTATATTGTAAGGTAGACCCTACAATAATACATACAGAGAAAAACCCAAAAATCAAATGACCCCCTATGAGCAAGCACTTTGGCGACAGTGGGAGAGAAAAACTTCCTTTTAACAGGAAGAAACCTCCGGCAGAACCAGGCTCAGGGAGGGGCGGGGCCATCTGTTGACCGGTTGGGGTGAGAGAAGGAAGACAGGATAGAAGACATACTGTGGAAGAGAGACAGAGGTTAATAACAAGTATGATTCAATGCAGAGGGGTCTATTAACATATAGTGAGTGAAAAAGATGACTGAAAAGGAAAAACTCAATGCATCATGGGAGTCCCCCAACAGCCTATGCCTATCCGGTTGTTCAGTCTCACGTCACTAGCCGTGTCTGGGTCTAAACTCCGCTGCAG
>NW_005187479.1:1959006-1964929 GCF_000239375.1 Pundamilia nyererei | reverse complement strand
ACAGTAGTCCAGCCTGGAAGTAATAAATGCATGAACTAGTTTTTCAGCGTCACTCTGAGACAGGATATTTCTAACTTTAGAGATGTTGCGCAAATGGAAGAAAGCAGTCCTACATATTTGTTTAATATGTGCATTGAAGGACATATCCTGGTCAAAAATGACTCCAAGGTTCCTCACAGTGTTACTGGAGGCCAAAGTAATGCCATCCAGAGTAAGAATCTGGTTAGATACCATAGTTCTAAAGTATTGGAAAAACCCCTAACAATCAAGTGCCCCCCGATGAGCAAGCACTTTGTGACAATGGGAAGGGAAACTCCCGTTTAACAGGAAGAAACCTCTGGCAGAACCAGGCTCAGGGAGGGGCAGCCATCTGACAGGACCGGTTGAGGGTGAAAGGAAAGAGAAAAGAAGAATGAGAAGACAAAAGAAAACAAAGCATAGGAAGATGGACCAAACACACTAAGGGAGAGAGAAGATAAAATTATAATGACATGTTGCAGAGGTATATAAACACATGGAGAAGAAGTGCTCTGTGCATCACATGAAGTCCCGCAGCAATCTGAGCCAATATCAGCATATCTAAGGGATGGTTCAAGGGCACCTGATCCTGTCCTGACTAAGCTTTATGAAAAAGGAAAGTTTTCGGTTTATTTTAAAAGTAAAGACACCTGTCTCCCAAATCCAAATAGGGAGCTGACTCCACAGGAGAGGGTCCTGGTAGCTAAAGGCTCTGCCTCCCAATTTAGAATCTCTAGAAACTACAAGCAAGCCTGCATTTTGATAGTGCACTGTGGGCATAATATGATAGTATGAGGGCCTGAAGCATTTGTATGTGTCGAGAAATTCTGGATTTACAGAGGAACCACTGAAGAGTGGTTAGGAGAAAGTCACGTTATGTATGAGAGAAAGTCACATTACGCAAAGCTGCTGAAACGTGATTTCTTTGTCATTGCCTTTTTGCAATATAAAACGTAGGATAATATAGACTAAAAACTGCAGCTTCACACTGCACGGAGAGAGTATATCAGGAATGATGACCTAAGGCACTGCTTTGAGTCACTGTTTTGCAATCTTAAATTGGCATACTGGAGCTATATAGCACTTACCACTCATTGTGTTTCAATGCCGTGTGTTCAGAAACTTTGAGCAGAGGCAACAAGGATTACCTGATGTGCAAGAGAGAGTCTTAAACAGACCGATATTCATTAGTGGGGTTTTTTTTTGTTTTTTTTGCTCAAACTGATGTGAATGAAACACTTAGGCTAACATTCACAGACCTAGATTTTGGCTTTATTTTGAAACAGTAATTATTAATAACTGTAACAGCAGTTATAATGTTAACTGTTACAATTAATTTGGCAAAAAATCTATATACTCAGTAATACTCAGTAATATTGTTGTTCTACATGTTCTTGAACCAACAAATACATTCTTTTAATTAAATGAATAACAATCTTATGTAAGATCAGTCATGGGTAACAGTCAATATTCATGCATTACATAGATACTGAAGACATTGTGATGTAACACAATCGGTTTAGTCAGAAAAATATCTATTAATAGTGCCAACTTCCTCCTGTCAGATCAAATCAGATTTGTTTGAGGAGGAGAGAGGTGATTTTCAACTTCAAAATCATTAAAACTGCTGTTACTTACAATCCATTAAATGATCTAACAGTCTGAAGGACAAATGCTTTTCTGCTACATCCATCACGCTGTTTGTTGTGACTACCTAAAGCTACGTGTTGACACAGGTTAACTAGCTTTTTATCATAATAAACAATGAGCCAATCCTAAAAGGCTTATTAGTGTTTGCTGCTGCCATGGAGACACAGCTCCAGGTTGTTCCTCCAAAAGTGGCGGTTAATCATTTGCCATTAGTCATTTCTATAAAAATGTGTATAAGTATGCATGGACGCACAGGGCATAGCCTGGGGTGGCACTGGCCCCACTTGTTGATGCCTTATCATATCAGTGCAACCATGGGTATCAATTAAAAAGAATGATAGATAGAAAGTGATAGCTCCCGCTTTCCTCTGGAAAACATTTTTATCCCCTTTCACTTGCCTTATTTTGAACTGGTATTTTACACTGGTATTTTTAAATTATTTGCTACTTTACACTGGTATTTTTAAATTATACCTTATCACTGTTGTTCCCAGATTTTGTTTTTCACAAATAAACATGTGTACTGTTGCTTTGTGATACAGGCTATCAATGCTTCATTTCACAAACACAAAGAGCTGTTCAAGGACGGCGTGGTGCATATACCTGTTTTTTTAGAAAAGGTGTCGCATTGCAATTTTGCATTAATGTGAGTGGACTAAAGGAGTCAGTTTATATACAAGCATGTATATAAACAAATACAGATACATATAGGGGAAGAAGAAAAAAAAGCAAAGAGCGACGGTAACATTAAACAAAGACATTACAAGCATTACAAATTTTAATGTTTTTATCATTTATGTATGTGTTTGGCAAGGAGTAAAGTCAAGTAGATGAGGTAAAAAGCTTTTGAGTCAGTACACCATGTAAGATTTTTTTTTTTTGTAGAAAAGTACAAAGATTTTGTTAGAAATAAAATAAACAATGTTTTTCCATGAAAGCTGTGCGTAAGTACAAGACCAAAATAAATGGGAGCAAGTCTCTAGAAAGGGCTCACAACGAGTGTTTTTCACAGGCTAAAACCTATGAATTAATTTGAAAGAGACCGCCTTCATTTTGTTTGTCATAAACAAACAAAAAAAGTGTGAGAAAGACCAAATTCTTCCCAAATTCCCTAACAAAATGACTCCAGTAAGAGATGACAGGAGGAACAGACGTCAGATCACACCTTTGTGTGCGGTGAAGCAATTGTTAGGTGAGGTGTAAGGTGAATTGTTACTTCCTTACCTCGGAGCCATATTGCTTTGAGGCACAGGAGATCTTTGCTCATTGATATTATTATAACTCACTTATTTTTAATGCAGATGTTCACGAGTTTTTGTTTATTTCCAATATAATTTTCGCTTCTGGGGAGGTACAACTCCCCAGAAGCATTGCATTTCACGTTATTTCATTTAATTTTTTCACAAGCTTGTCGTTAAGACCTTTAATTTGAAAGGGCGAACCGGAAGTCGTGTAGTTTGCCTTTACCGGACTGGAGTGCGGACTTTTGCCCACAGTGAGCAGCTGGAAGATAAGATGAAGCACTCGACTGTCCGCTGAATTGAAAACGCCTGCTAACTCACTTGTAAGTTGTTTTCATTTCATTTCTTTTTCTTTTTTAAATCTTTGTTTATATCAAGATAAAGTTGAACGGAAATGTTTTTTAAGACTGGTGGTAATGCAACAAGTGCTGGCAACTGAGCTCAGAGCACCTGCAGTATGGTGACAGGCTAACGATAAACTGGGATAAAAAATTTACCTACCCACTTTGTGGTGTTAATGGTCCACTTATGTTGATGGGAGCAGCTCCTGTGTAGGTTTAGTTGGATTGTTGCTATGTTAATATATTTTTATGTAAATAGATCAACTGAAGCTTTACAAATAATCGCTTAAATGATGTTTATACAGTACACTGAAGTTACTGGCAATGAGAAGAAATGTTATCATTGAACGTTATCATTTCACAAAGCTCCACGATGCTCATTGACTGCATATAGAAGATGGACGTAGCTCTCAGGTCTCAAAAATGAAGCCAATGTTAATGTGAAGTAAACATTCATTCCTTTGATTGGCCAGTAGGGGGGCACTTCTCTGGTTGCCAGAAGACAGTTGAAGCGTTATAGAAGTCCATTGGAAAATGACCCTCTGCTTCCTTGCACAGTCACCTTAATGAACACTTTCCTAACAACACTATGCACTCAGTAACTAGTTTCAAATCATGCTGAATATGCAATTATGTCATAGAACGATTTGGGAATTAGTCATAACCTCTAATCTATTGATTTATTTTCCTGAACAACAAATTTTTCCAACATTATTTTTGTCTGCCAGAACATGATTTTTCATCTTTCCAGGTCTCAAAATACTGATTCATGTTTGTTAGCATCAACGTTATGTAACAATATTTCAAGGAAATTTGTAATGTGTATATATACATTTTTTTTGTCAGCATAGAAAATTAATGCTGAAAAACTTTTTATTGAGTGCAGCCCAAAGGAAGCGGCATTTAGTAGTGCAAACAAAATGAAGGGCATTTTTATGTCCTTCTTTTTCAGTGAGTTACTGCCAGAGCACCAACCACTCCACCCACCAAACGGGTAACAGAATTCAAGCTGTCAATTTATTCAAGGCCGCCCAACAATATAGGGCAATAGCAGTGACACCGCAGAAGTCAAGTGTAAGCACAAAAGTAGCCTATGTAGTGATTTCCTGTGAAATTTTAAATAAAAGTATAAATAACTGATTAACACTTTAACAACAGCAATAAGTGAAGTAACTTAAGCCTGTAACTTTTAAGGAGATGCTCAGTATTCACACATACTCAAATGGAACTTGAAAAATATTTTCAGCCTGCGATGTTGTAACCTTAGTTGAGCTTTTTCACCAGTTCTTTAAAGCTGTGCTTTTCCACTGCGTAACCATGTCAGCAATTTACATGTTTGCTCTTCCTGTCAAAAGGAGTGCAACTAGCAAGTGCTTCAGCAATGCTCAGTTGAGTCATTTGTTTACTTTTGGGCCACACATTACCAGCTGCTCTCCTTGTAGCCTGGTTGCACATGACGGTGTGTTTTCGCCTCAGTTGGTGAAACAAGTATGTTTATTTTGTTTCCACCTTCAGCAGGAACAGATTTCTTGCATATTTCCATAGCGCTGTGTTTTGTTGGTGGTTGGTGAAGTAGTTCTCGTTTTGCTATAACGTCACTGGAGGTTGACATGCAGCTCTTGCTATCATACATGTCAGATGGCAATGACTGGAATCATTAGGGACGGTATGGTATGGCATGACCATAGTGTCTATGTAGACTAAACATTTTTGATGGAGGTGCTGGCCATTGGTACACCTGACACGTTGACATATTTTCACACATCATTTGTATTATTTTTAAAATCTAAATATGTTACGTCAACACCGATCTGTAGTTGTCAGCCATTTTTTTTATTGGCCTACTGATGTATCTGTATTTTGTGCTGATTTACAATCTGCTTATTGTTTGGCTTGATAGATAATAATGAAAAGTACACATCACTTTTCCGCGTTATCTATTTCTTCAAATGTCTTTATTGACAGTCAAAACTCTAAAGGTCAATAAATGGAAAAGCAACAAAAATATTCATAAATTGCTGATGCAAATAATTGATTTTATAAATATATCACATATATTTCTACCAAGTATTCAAAGTATACCTGTATACAAAGACGTTTATCAGTTTATTTACTTTTTATCTGTTATTTATGTTTGCCTAGCTATTCTGATGTGAGGCGTTTTAAGATTGATTATTTGTATTTGGTATTTGATTCTTCCTCGTATTGATTTCATGTATCTCCTCCACTTCTCATATGTTGTTTGTACTTCTCTGTCGCATCCCTCACACACCATGTTGTATTATATTGGCTTCTTCCTTCTTTTGAAAAAATAAAAACTTTCCCACTTCACTTTTTAAAACAATTGTTCAGCTCTGTAAACTGTTTTTGTTTCCTCTTCATGTTTTACTTGGAATCACTGAGTGAAACCGAGTACTGAGTGGTCTCCTTTAGTCCATTCAGATTAATGCAAAAGTGCAATGCAATGCCCTTTAACAAACTTTTTTTTTTTTTTTAACTTAACACCGTGCTTTGAAAAAGTTGGAACAGGTACATGCAGCACACTGTACTTTACAGCTCTTTGTGTTTGTGAAATGAAGGATAGACAGCCAGAAACGGTACGCTACACTGCAGATGTTAAACAGTGCATCAGATACTTTCTCCTGACAGATACAACAATCACCACAATACCAG
>NW_005187479.1:1957403-1958550 GCF_000239375.1 Pundamilia nyererei | reverse complement strand
ACTTTTAATTAATTTAATTGAGAAAATGCATTCCTATTTCTTCTGAATATTCATAGAAGAAAGTTATTAAGACTGTCGGTCACACACTTTTAGAAAGACTGACAAATAACTCAATGTGTCATTGTATGAATGGGTCAATCTTCAGGTATCTCCAAGCATATCCCAAGAATCTGTGATAAGCCTAGAGCTACAATGTGTGTGCTATCTATTGATAAGCTGGTACAGGATTGTTAAGCCTCTGGCAGACCTCCCCATAACCTTTCTTTCTTTTTTTTTTCATGACTGTCCATGCAGTTGATACCGGCGGCTCTGTCGTCTTCATTTGCTGAGGCTTATTGCTGTTATTGTGTTGCCATTCATGTTGTAGGGAGGTAATTGAGCCCCTTATTTCTTGCTAGATGCCTTTGGAGAATGAGACCTACCAGCCACAGCTGAAGCAGGGTAATTTAGTGTCACTGAAGCAATGTATTAAAAGGCAGATGATTGTGTTCAAGTGTTCACTATATTGCAGAGAGAGTGATGGATGTGTGATATCATCAGGGTAATAAACCATCTGCCTATCACTTGTAGACCATATTTGTCTCACTGCTTTGTAGGGAATTTACAGTTAGCTGGAAAGCCTCACTACAATTTACTTGACTATTCAGGGAGTGCATAGTAAAAAAAAAAAATACAAACTAATTTTGAAGTTTAGGTTTATTAAAATGGTCTAAAGTGGAAACATAAATAAGTCATGACAACAATAAAATAAACAAATGTAAAAGTAGCTTTGAAAAGATTTTAGCTTAAAACAGTTGAATCCGTTTAGACTGAAGAATCGTTGGCCATTCATGCTCCGAGATAACACTAACCTGTGGGGGAGTGATCGTATCCAGCCCAAGGGGCAGGATAGGATCAGTAATAAGTTCTCCTGTGCACATGGATTTCAGATCACGCTTCAGTCATCTGTTGATATTGGATCAAATAAATCAACCTGAAAACGGATTTCTGCATCGCCACTTCCTACAGATGATGCAGCTTTGCTGGCTTCATTTGGCTCAGACATCTGCTGTGCTCTGGGGCTGTTTGTAAGTCGGGCGTATTGAAGTGTTTGAGATGATGCAGTTACCGATTTCCAAGTCTTCAAGCCTTTCGGTAAACACTGGAT
>NW_005187479.1:1954733-1955722 GCF_000239375.1 Pundamilia nyererei | reverse complement strand
TTTTTTTTTTAACTCTAACCGTTTGATCTACTGGGATTCCTGCTAACTTGTATGTGTCTAACACAAAGTTTTATCCATGTTTTATTTTGAAATTTAAAGATATGGCATCACGCACTCATTTTACACATTTCAAAAAGGAAGGAAATCAAAGTCCATCAAGAGGCAAGTTCACTTCTTAAGCATCTTGCTGATGTCTCTGGGTAGTTATGTGAGGAGTAACTTTTTAAGTCCCCATCCAACTGAATGAAAGAAGTTATGCTTGTTTTCGGAACAGAATGATAATTCATTAATGGTCTAATTCAGAGCGCTGATACGATTACATTTCTGCCCATCCAGTGAGAGTACTGAAGAAATACTCTATTGATTCATGTTATTCATGGAAGTCAAACACACAAAAATAGAGAAGTGTGCTTGCTACAGTGAAGTTGAAACTGTTCTTCCTCTCTGCTACTTGCATCCATCACTGCAAAAACATGATTGGCTAACATAGTTCCTGTTTGGACTGTTGATTTGATCTTTTGAGATATGGATGGGGAAAAACACGGTCTTTGACAGAGGTCTATAACTTTGTGTTTAGGATTTTGTAATTAAGCCGGCTGTCTATTAAGTTGTCTCTGAGGGAAAACTGGCTGGTTCACATATGGGCTGATAGTAACTAGTGCAAACAGGTAATTTAATTAAGTATCAGTATTAACCATAAGAGCCCAAAGCTATTTTGTGGGTAATTTCTAATAAATACCTTTTAAATAAATCTCTTGGGGAAAAGCTAGCTAGTCATACATGCTGTACTTTAATTATTTTTTGGAGCCTTCTGACTTTAGTAGATGGTGCAGTAGTGGAGAGTAGAAAAGGCCTTGCAGCGTATGGTTGCCTGCTCACCCTGTGAGCTAAACTGGCGCCCATGTTTTCATAAATCTTTAAGGTGTCTGGGTTATTCATTATATTGTTTTTATTTTTCATACAACGTGTCTGCTTCATGTTTGGGACAT
>NW_005187479.1:1942132-1954275 GCF_000239375.1 Pundamilia nyererei | reverse complement strand
TGTGTGTGTGTGTGTTTGTGTATTTTGTATGTATTTAACTTGTATTTTACTACTTTGCATTTTCACTGTAAACCTGCATAGGTTTTTATCTTTTCATCTTCTGTCTTATGCACATTTAAGGCTACGTCCGCACGTACATGGGTATTTTTGAAAATGGAGATTTTCCGTTTTTGTTTAAAAAAAATAATCCCGTCCTCACGTAAGCGCAAAAATAAAGGAAAATGCTGCTAGGAATATGCCAAAGCAACAGGTGGCGATATATTCCTAACCGTGTAGAAATGTTGGCCAATCAGAAGTCTAGAAGCCTCGGTGGGAAATAGTAAACAAAGATAGGACATAGAAGCAGAACCGAGTCCTACGTGTGGAGGGACAGTAACTGTGTGTGTATATGTAAGCGTTTAAACACTGCAGAGAGTACAATTAACAGTAATGTAGAAATTCATTTCACCGAAACAATAACGTGGCGCACAGTGTGACGTCAAAAATGGCACACACCTTTGACGCTGCGTTTTCTCAGTTTTCCTCGTCCACATGTACATGCAAAAACTGAGTTTTCAAAAATATCCACCCTGGCAGGCGTTTTTAAAAATCTCCGTTTTCAGTGACGCCGTTTATGTGTGGATGAAAGGTGCAAATGCATAGAAAAAGCTCAGTTTTCAAAAATACCCGGGTACGTGTGGACGTAGCCTAAGTACAATGAATTTTGCTATATAAGTAAGTACAACTGCCATAGTGCTTTCAGGCTCAAAGCATGGTAGTAGGTCCTTGGTTATGATGAAGCAGAGAACTAAAACAGTCATGGCTGGCATGGGTTTTTAAATGTCTCACAGGATATACTGTGCCCTAAACTGTGTGGAGATTATATGAACATTATTGGCCTAACTTATTTCTATGTTGTAATGAGAGCTGAACAATAACCTCGGTTATTCTTGAATTTCCATGAAAGATTCAACAGCTGTCTGTGATCTGTGCTCCACTCATCGTGGCACGGACACAATAAGGCCTGTGTTTGGGAATGAGGCCAATTTGAGAGGATTTTAAACATTGGTTGCTGTCCTGAAGTGGTTCCCCTTGAGCTTCATTTCTTAGGCTCTACCAACCAGGTGGTTGCTTCTGTGTTTGGTTACTGTGGTAACACTGCAAAGTGGCTCCCTGCCCCTGCCTCAGGTGTACTTTATCTTATGACCCGAAGGACACTTTGCACATACAAATACACATACACTTGCACTCCCATATACAAACACACACTAGGACCTTGATTGCTGACATGGGGAAATATGAAAGACGACTTTGTCCATTCTAGAAGTGACGGTGTAGTGGGAACAATGTTGTTATATATGTTGGTTTCTTAGGTTTATCAGTGTTAATTCTAAGAAAAGGAGCCTTTGCAGATATATTTTCTTCACTCCTGACTTTAAAATCTCTTAAAACTAATGAAGATTTGAGTCTCATCTGCGTTCATGTTTTGTATAAAGCCATTTATCTGTGCTTTTTTTTTTCTTCTTTTTTCTTTCTTTTTTTGCCAGCTTACATTGGGGCCAAATTTAGGGCTTAAAGCATTTCAAGCCTGTTGTTACTGACTGAGGTTTAACTCTGCACAGTCAGTTCATGAAGATTTTAATTTAATGTTTTTTTTTTGTTTTTTTTTAAAGTATATCCGTTTCTTGTCTGCATTAATCGTTTGTAGACTCAGTAAGCGGGAAACAGGGCTGGAGTGGGTGTCATTGATCCGCAGTCTGGTATTGCATTGCTGATGCAACCAAGAGGAAACTGGTGCCGAGGCCTTGTTGTTGCCTCTGACTGGCTGCCATGATGTCACCACTGCTGACCCGACAATCCTGACATTCCTGCTGATAGAGGTTTTATGCAGACGTGGAGGGCAATATGTGAGAGAGATGCACAGACTTGCACACATACGGCCTTTGTCTAAGCACTGATTAGTAATCTGGCATATACACCAACACACACGTCATTAATTCAGTCTCACGCATATGCCCACTCCAGCACACTCAAATGCTCTACAAGCCGAATAAAGACGGTGATGGCGAGTCTCATCAGCTTCGTTAAAATTCAACAGATCTTTAAGTGTCTCTGCTTGAATTTTCGGTGAATCAGTTTTGCATTCATTCTGTCCTTCAAACTAAAATGTCTATCGTTAAAATGGTATGATTAGAGATTCATTTTGCATTAGTGTTATCACTTCTTTGTCTCTCTATGCGCCTCAGTTTTTTGGGGGTGTTTGAGTATTTGCTTATAATGCTTATTTTTATTTTACTACAAAAGACTTTCTATAGTACAGCTACAGCTTTCCTTTGATTCAGCCAAGCCACAGAAGGAAAGAGATGACAGGCCTGCTGCGGTGAAAGCTTTTAAACGCTGCTGTTCCCGCAGGTGCTTGGATAGTCCTTTCACAGCAAAGGCCAGTATTGTAAACAATGTTAAGAATAAGTGGTTAGAAAATGGAGTGTGACATCTGAGACCATATGGAGGACAAATGGAAAAGGATTTAGACTCAACGAACAGTTGTAAGAAATAATGTGAATCAACAAACTGAAGACTGGAGACAAAGGTGTAGACGAACAGGCTGGGTATCTGTGAGTGTTCAGTGTGGCTTCTGCCTCACACTGTGTGAGGTTTACAAAGCTTTTGTTCACATTTGACCCGACCCCTAACCTGCACCCATCTGATAACTCCCCTCTCTGTAACCTGGATTTCCTGTCCATCCACTTCTTCACTTTGTTGGGCTTGCTCGACACACTTGGCGTGATAAAGCTACTTCTGGCTCTACCTCTTTGTTATTGAGTGAAACATACTAACAAATGACATAATTTGCATGCATGATAAATCACAACATATGTTAATGCTTTACTCAGCATATTGAAAAATGTTGGGGAAAAAAATCACAGTAACTTTGTATTATGAGTGAGGTTTTGTGATAATTTTGTATCACAATCTAGTGATTACTACCTGTAGAAGACATCTTGCACTAATTTCTCTTTCTTTGTATTCTCGCTCTGTAATCGCACATTAGCTAGGATTGTAACTCATGGGTTGGGTCCTCCCTTTTTCTAAAGAAGTCTTTGGGTTAGTCAGGCCCTGAGGCTGAGACAAACAGGCCCTCACAGGATTGTCTTGATCATTACAAGTATTTTTCAACCTCCTAGGACCTGGGTTATTTAGACTAAAATACTCAATTTTGCTCTACAAGGGCCTGATATCCACTTACGAGGACATTATACTGCTACTGTTCTATCAAAATTTTAAACGAATATCCTCATATGTGGCTCTTATTTTTCTTAAAAACAAAAATAAGGTTAAAAAAAAAAATCTGGTAATTCTTTGTTTTTACATTCATTGGGCCCCAATATGCCCAAATATCAAAGAGAAATTAAAAATGCATGTCTTGGAAGAGTTTGGGTCTTAGGAGGTTAATAATGCCTTTATTGAACTTTTAAAGGGCGTAACAAATAAACAGCAAAAAGAACAATAAAATGTTTCTATATTATTCATATCCTTGCAGCTAAATAAAAAGAAATAATAATTCACTGTCACAAAACCAGCTCGGAATGTTAAAATATGACACAAAAATGAGCTCCCTTAAACCGAAAAAAGAAAAATGTGAAACAATAGTAACAAATGGCAACAAGAATATGTCTGGTGTGTTTTTATTATTTTTATTTTTATTATAGTCACATGTTCTCATGAGGCAACTAAAGTGTGTTAATCTGAGGTGTTTATTCACAATTCCCTTTCAGCACAAGCTGATATCAAGTCACCTGCTGAGGTTGCAGTTTCCATATCTTCACCCCATGCTTTTGCATATAATATGATGTATTCGTATTCATAAACGGACTATAAAATTCAGATGAAGCCCTTTATAATCACTTTATAATGACTTGTTGATTTTTGTCTTTTTTTCCCCTCCTATCACTTCCTTTTCTTGTATGGGAGAGAGAAAGGAAAAATTGGAAACAGCTACTACATCTGGTACAAACAGTCTATCCAACTTTGTGTGTCACAGCTCTCTCTCCCTGTAGCATTGAGGCTGGTTGTAGTATCCATTTACTGATAGGAACAGCATGGGGCAACACAGTGTGACACTAATGGCACAGCTTTTTCTCCAGAGACAGTGTCTTACCAGAAAGCGTGATTTTTAAGCAGTCGAGATATTTTGAAGTACTAGTTTGCTGCTTCCAACACGAAGACACTGAAGATAAACACACTGCAGCGTGTGATCGCTGTCCAAAAATGTATTTCATCTCTCAAAATAGCTTTTCATTCAGCTGCTCAAAATGCAACGTGATGCAATGTGTGACGCAGCAGTGTTTTTGAATGGTGGTAACTTTGTCCTGAGCCAGTCTAGACTGGTTCTGAATAAAGAAGCAGAAAAAGAGATGATGGAGAAAGTGCCAGAGTGTAGCCAAAGTCCTGACAACTTGGAAGCTGTGAAAGCCAACTGAGAATCTCTTTTGCTTCATTGAAGCGGTCTTAAAAAGAGTGATCAGAGAGCGAGGTGGCTTTCTGTATTTTTTTCTGTCTTTTCTGTCCTGTTTAGAAGAATTCAAAGTTTGTTTACCTGGAGTGTATCAGCTGATCCAGTTGACCGTGTCTTGCTGTCATTTTCCTTTTGTGCTCACTTGTCATCCCTTTGTGTTCAGATTCACCTTGGCGGCAGATTGTCGAATCACCCGTTGTTATTTGTCAGGCGATAATGCGGTGACATGTATTTGCTTTCAAACCACAAATCATCTTGTGATCCAAGTTTCTGGGAAGAAAACAAAAGTCTTTGTCTGTTCTTGATGTGGGATGTGCTATATTTACATCTCAACAGGGCAATTACCTTCACTGGCAAAACCATGTTGTCTGTCATAATGATACACAAGACATAGCTGCAATATGGGAGCACCAACATTGGCCTGACCATAATGAGACAGCAACCCTATACTTAGCCATGTTTGGGAAAAACAGAGCATTACTACCTTGTGTTGCTTGAGAATGAAAACTGATGTCAACAAAAGTTCAGGATTTATTTTTCTTTTTTTTTAAAGCTTGTTTGGCGTTCTGAAAATAGAAGTGTATCATTCCATTCATTGTCCAGGTTTTAGTCTTAGCCAACCCGTTGACTACTTGTTGGAGAGTGCTTTTAGTGAAGGGTTGAATTAACTGAGGGAAGAAAATGGTGGTGGTTTCAACAGGGGAGATGGAAATGGATGAGCCTTAGGAGCAACTTCATGCTATTCATTGTTGTTGAATAATAGCCAACAAAGACAGTGTCAGCATGCATTCCCCTCTCTTTGCTCCCAAGTTGAACTGCTGCCAGACACAGCCAGTCTATTTTTCACTCTCAGAGCCATCTTCTTGCCTCTCCTGAGTCGAGTTATGGATGGGTCATCTTTAGACAGACTTACAACCACTTGCTCGTTGAAGTATTGCCTTAGTTTATAGCTGGTGTTTCGAAACAGCTGTGTGACACTTTTACTTTTTTTTTTTTTTTTTTTGAATGCAGATAAATGATAAAGAACTACTTGAAAGACTTGCCTCGAAAAGTGCAGGTTTTAAAGCTGTTTTGGCCTCATCTTTGTTTTCTTTAGCGTCTTTGCTGAATGCAGAGGCGGAGCTGGAAATTGAGAAGGGGAGGGGGTTGCAGGAATGTTTGAGTCACAGGAAAAAAGGGATGATATGTAGAGCTTGACAAGGGGGTGTGGGGTGGGGCACAGCAGTGGGAGGTACCCTGAGGAATGCCTGGAAGGTGTCAGCAAAGTCTGGGAGGCTTTGGACTGATTATCCTTTACATCACAATGCCCTCTGTCTTAAATTAAGTGGATGTGGGTCTGTGGACGGACGAGCAGATGATCCATTTACAAGTAATAGCCCATCAGGACCTAACAAGTGTGGTTACTTTTTTAACTGTGGCCTTTTGCACCTAAGCACCACCTCAGGAGGTTGTTCCCCTATTTTATTCAAGAGGGGTTTAAATTTTGTCAGACATCATAGCTCTTAGATGTGTCAAAAGCTTTGCTGTATAGACAGAACAGTGAAACACTTTACACTGATGGGAACTGACCCTCCGTGAGCCTCTGAGTCAGCCTGGCTAAAAGCTACAGAATTCTTCGCAGGGATCTTTTGTTTTTTGCATGATTTAATTCATCAAATTAATGCAATTAATCCCCAACATCTATTTTTGGAACATCTGCTTTATACAATGTGCACGCTGGTTATTAGGCACTGTGACTGCGTGTCCTCATTAGTTTGGTTGGAATACAGTTTGTTGTCAGATGGAGGCAAAGTAAAGAAAAGGATGACAAAGGTTTTGTTGATCGTCTGCTGCTGCATCTTTGCATCAGAGTTCCAAAACTACAAAGGATTAAAGTAGAGGGGAAGTAAAAAAATTGCTCTGATATTTTGTGACACTAAAGGAAAATTGTGAAATTGGCCTTTTTATTCCCTTGGACTTGGTTAGTTTTTACTTAATTAATGCCACAAAACACATTGATTATAAATTAACTAAAAAGAGGTGTAACTAAATAAGAACTGATGTATTAATTGAGAATGCTAAATGTCACTTATATGTCAGTATTGGTGTATATATATTTGCACCACTTTATAGTTTAAAGAACTTCTGGTAACAGCAGCTGTTCCTGTAAGATATGCTGGTCTCAGTCTTATTAATACAAGCAAATTTTTGGGATTCTCATCAGAAATATTTTCGTATGTTTTCTGTTCATGTAAAAGAGTGTATCAACTGCTACATTTTAAAAATATATATATTATCTGGTTAACATGCAAATCTGTAATCTTGAGATTACATGTTGCCTTTAGGTGAAAAGTTGGAGGAAAATATATGACATGCCACCTGGAGCTGTAAAATGTCCATGGGTACAAATTGGTGGCGCGATCGATTGGTATCAGAAAAGCCTCAGAGCGATATGTAGATTCATTGAAATTCTTCTTTTTATGCATTTTGAAAATGTATTATTATGAAAAGTCAAAGGAAAAGATATAACATGTGCTTTTGAGCTGAACCTGTGTCTCAAATTTATAATGAGGTTGTCAGTAGTTCACATAAGAAAACTACCACTGTGGTTAAATGGTATGCAGGTGTATGTGTTAGACATGAACTTATTACTTCCGCGGCTGCACTTTGTTTTTCATGTACGAGGCACAGTGGAGGGGTGCCAGACAGAGAGCGGGGATTGCTTCATACTGAAAAGAGCCATAAAAGTTTTATTTATTTTTTTCAAAACCCATGAACGTGTTCATTTTAAGCCGTGACAGTCTGAAGGGTGTTGTTTTATGTTGCTATAAAAACTGGTAACAATCAGTTTTTAATGTGTGCTTTATTTAGCATCATATAGGCTGTTATAGTCTCGGTGCTAATATATTAGCTGTTTTGCTTCATTATCTGGGCCTCAGTTAGTCCTCCTTTTAAACTCGAGATGTTTGCTTGCTTTTACATAACGTCTAAGTGGCCATTTTCTAGTTTCTTCTGTAGGGAAGATAGTGAGGGAGAAATAAGACACTAAAAAAATAGTTTACGGTTAAGATTGAGGGAGACGTACGGATAAAGATGAGGATAATGTCAAGAGAGTGGGGTATGGCTCATGCTGGGGGCTCCCACACATTCTGCCTAGCCCATTGGTCATGCATGTCTCAGCTCTGTGTGTGTTTGTGAGAGAAGGTTATGGAGGTAGGAGCACAACTCAAGATTGTTACATTATTTTAAAATGTTAAATAGTTTCTATCCTACTTTTGTAAAGTAATGAGTTTCTTTTATAATGTGACTGTGTTGCTTTCTGGACAGTAGTCATTAGATTTAAGTTGCTTCTTTCTCTCATTTTCCCACAGGGCGTTGCCTGACTCAAACACATGCACGCACACAAACACACACACACACGTTGTCCAGGTCCACCTGGTCTGTCGGACTATGACCTCATTCCAGGAAAAGGAAGAGAAAATCACCTGACAGACTCATTTGTGTAATCAGCTGTAACCAGAGGCCACTGCGTGTATGTCTAATGCCTCGAGCTACTGATTGTGCTAACAGCAGGGAGTTTATACTGCTCTTAATTTTTAAATTCTCCTCTAAGTAGTCCTTTGTGTCATTCAGAAATACAGATTGTGAACAGAAGAACTGCAAAAATTGATGCTGATAGAGTACGGCAACACACAAAACACTCTTTCAACTACCTGAAAAAGGGGGGAGGTGATCTGATCTGTCAGCACAGCAAGAAAGGGTGGGGAGAAAAAGAGTGAGAGAGAGAATGGACTGGCGGGGAGGGTGTGTTTCTGTGTGGGTGAGAAAGACGGCGAGGAGGAGGAGTGTAGAATGACAGAGGGAGAGAGAACTCTGGCACCTCTCAGATCTCTGCTGTGGCGAGGGCTCCTGGTTGAAGCACATTCCTCAAGCAGCCAGAGACGAAAAGGCAGCGGGACAGTGCGGAGGAGAAGTCGCGACATCCTTTAAATCTCTTCGTGACCACATAGGACTGCCTCTCACCTCCTCTCGGCTCACTCACTGCTCACACAGACACTTGCTAAGCTGCGTAACGCACCAGCCGCTCAACCAGCTCTGCTGCCCTGTCAGAAGTAAAGGATTTCCCCGATTGAGGCACAGGGACAGAAAGAATAAAAAAAACTGATTGAGGAAAAGAAATTTAAATCACTGAAGAGGCGGAAAGGCTTCTCTTTTACTCGGTAAGTGTACCGGCTTCTTTTGGTGATTGTTTGAACGTGTCCTTGACTGCTTGAATCACGGTGTCAGGAAGTTTCTCTGAATACAGCCGGCTTTGCCGTATGTTCCAGCATGCACGTAAAAACCTGTTATTATTACTACTATAAATACTGTTAGTTTTTATTATAAATGGCGAGTTTCTGTTTGTATTGTTGTTTGAATGGCATAATAATGAAGAGACTCTTGTGTTATGTCTGTAGAGTGATGAACTGTGTCTTTACATGTACCTGTTGACACTAGACCCGTCACCCAAGTATTCTTGCCTGAGACAAAAGGACCCAAACCTGTTTGGAGGAAACCTCATTGACTGTGCACTTGTGCAATTATGCCCCTTCCCCCCCTTTTTTCTTTAAAAAAAAAATATATATATATAACTTTTTGTGTCAGTCACAAAGCCAGCCTGCCTGTGCAAATAGAGGCTGTCCACAAGTGTAATGTATCACAGGCTGCTCTTTTTACTACCCCAGGATTAAAGATTAATTTATGAAAGTCACGGGCAGAGTTCAGCTCACTTACTGCACGTTCCGTGCTATACATCTCAAACACTGTGCAAATCTAATGCACCAAATCCAGTGGAAGTGAGCCTATATAAACGTTGACTCATCATTATGCATGGCTAGCATCTTAGTTACAGATTCTCAGCATGGTTTGTGTTAGACGGTGAAGCTCATTAGCAGGCTGTATTTGTTGTCCAATCAGGGCTGCTGGTTTTAAATCCCTCTCTCCAGAAGGGAATTTTTTTTTTCCAGGTTGTGGGAGTCGAACAGTTACACCTCGTGTGTTATCTCTGTTAGTATGTTTCACAAAGTTGACTTGTTTCCAGAAAGATAGTGTCAGAATAATAGATGGTTAAGGGAAGGGAGCCATATGGACTTTGACCCAAGCGCTTGGTTCTAATTATTTAGTTTTAGTTTAGTTTTAGGTTATGTAATCGTTAGCAGTTGTTATACTACAGTGTGTAACCCTTATTCAAATGATCAGTCCCACCTGATGTTTGCTCAGAGTTATCAAGGACAGTAAATTTATTATCCTAAGTAAATGTAGTGGACCATATTTGCTTGAGATCTTTGAAGGGAACAGAAGTATGACGATTTAATGTACTAGAAAACAGAGTGGCTATTATAGTCATAAGAAAAAGCCACATGTGAAACGTGAAAGGCACTTTTAATTAAACATATTGTGGTTAAAATAAGATCCCTTTATGTTGCTCAAGTGTTTCCAGCTGTCAGTAGAAAGTGACTAAAGCCTGCTTGAATAATGCCATGTGCCACTTAGCATATCCATGATGTAATCGCATCATATTTGCCTCGGCCTAGTGTCTGCCCTTTCACAGCTGCTATAAAAACATTTTCTTTTTTTCCACCTAAATTTCCAGGAAAAGTTTGTCTCACATACATGATTTTATTTTATTTTCCTGTTAAGTAATAGTGACTGAAATGCAGCCCATTAAGACTGCGTTATTATGTTATTATATTAAATCGGATTAGATTACTGCAGTCACTTCAAAGCCATTTCCAAGCAGCTGCTCTTCATGGCTAAAATTGTGCTTCTATATATGCAATATCACTTAAAAATAACGCATACAAATAGTTTGAAAGTAGAGCTGCATTATGACTTTGGTTGTGTGTACAGAAAAATGTAAGATGTCCCATTAAAAAAAGAGGAAGTTGGTGGACATGCACAGCTCATTTGTCTGGTGCAAAAAAATCAAGCGATTATAAAGGAAACGATCAATGTTGGTTCAAAACATCATTCGAATTGTTGCCAGGTGTGTTTATTTATGTCATTTTTTTATGTCACTACAGGGGGTACAAAGTCGCTAAGTTCCCAACAATAAAAAGAAGTTGTGAGCAAGTGGAGCAGGGCTTTGGTTGCAGATACAAAAGAAAGTTTTGGCACCAAACTGTGGCTTCTGTTTACGTAAAACTATGAATAAATAACTCTATTGTACTATGAACATATGTGAAGGCATATCTGCTGAAGGTTTGAAACTATATTAAGTGGTAGCACTTGCCTCGATGTTTTCAACTTCAACGGCTATATTTCTGTAGCAATTTTTTATTAATATGCAACAATAGCCAAAGGGAAGAGTATCCAGTTTATCATCACCAAGGTAAAGCCGGCTGAGCGGCAGGTTTAAGAAAATATTAATGCTAATGTTTAAAACTTTCACTGCTGCATGGCCCGGTGGTAGGAACTCTGTTATGAACTATATAAATGGTATTATCTCATCCTTTGAAATATTTTCAAATGAGATAATGTGATTTAAAAGGCGGTATACTCCCTATTCCTAGGAATGCATCATAAAACGTTCAACTTTTATTCTCAGCCTTATTTTCTCTCTGCTACCCTTCAAGTCTCCATCAAGTGCTTAGATATTTCTTATTTTCTGTCACATGAATGAGCCTTTTTAGCATTGAGACAGTAGAGTGTCCTGTGAGAGTGGTTGTGCCTTGTTCTCTGCAGTGTTATTTTTAATGCTCTTTTCCTGCTTGAATACACAGATGGACTCCTCTTCTAGAATAGTCCGTCTGTCTCTCTCCGTCTCTGTCAGTGTGTCTGTCTGTCACTCAGCTCACATGGCAAGGAAGGCAAGCCTGCCCATGCACAGCAAGATATCTCTTGGGATTCTTGATGGGAACTTTCGAAGTCATCCTTCATGCTGTGAAGCGTCTGAATTTCTCACAGTCCTTATCAGTAGCATTTCCGTACTCCTGCCGATGCACTCAGGTGCAGATGTAATTGGAAACTCTACGGCCACATGTTGGTGAAATAATATTTTTGCATGTATGAGGCTGTGATTATTTTCAGGCGGGTGGTTTGAGCCACTTTCTCGTCTTTTCCGATAAAACTGTCTTTCTTTCTCGTGTGTTGCTGTGCTTACCTCACTTGCTCTCTCCTGTACTTTTCCGTGCGTCCTTCCCCCTGCCTGTGCAATGTGACGGAAGGTAATGCTGTGCCTTGCTCATGTCGGATCCATTAGGGATGAAAGCACACTGCAGTGATAAAAGATTGATCCAGTACTTCTTGCATCACATCCCTCACATCTTGCTCCCTTATCCTCCCTCACACCCCTCTTTCCAATCCAAAGTCAACCCAGTTTTCAATTTATCAAATCATTTGTACTCCTCTAAATAAATCATCCTCACCGAGTTTACTATGGCAGACGTTTTCCCACAGGATTTCATAAAGGAGAACACAGTGTTGTAGGATGCTGTAGAGTCTTACGAGTTCTCACTTATGAAATTTTCTCGATGGTGTGTTTATTTAAAAAAAGAAAAAATTGGGACGGCTCTGTTTCAGTGTCTCCTTTCTTTAGTGTTCTTGCTGTATCAGGTAGGGTAGTATGTACTTTGCTAGAAGAACCAGTGAGAGACTGGCATCCAGCCCAACACACACACACACACACACA
>NW_005187479.1:1913536-1942112 GCF_000239375.1 Pundamilia nyererei | reverse complement strand
CACACACACACACACACACACACACACACACACACACACACACACACACACACACACACACACACAGGCCTTTTCTTCGCCTGTTTTATCTGAAGAGGCAAAGACAAACACAGCAGACCTGTAGTTTCAGCAGAGAGGTTATAATTACTGAGAGGAAGGGAGGATTTAAAAAAGGAATTTCACTGTGGCTCTGTTTTGAGATTTTTTAGAAACCTCTCTTTTCAAGAGCACCTGGCTTTTTACTTTTTATGTGTGAGTTGTAAAGCTGTACAGAAATTTGTGGACTGATTATAAACAAGTGTTGAAGTCTTTTGATCCTTGAAGTTGGAGAGGCATTTCCCTGAGGCAGTGAGGCTTTTTTGTTTTTTATGCCAACTTTTCTGAATTGTGCTTACTTTTGTCCTCAGTTATCCCTTTCAGGGGAAGCTGTTGAAATAATTCGAGGTCACCGAGTGACACAAATAGCCACAATCTCCCTTCATTCATCTAACATGTTCAGGTCAGAGGTTATCTAAAGCCATCTACTCTCAGAACCACGCAGACTTGGTCCACCTTAGGATATGTTCCCAAGTAAGCCCAGCTGGCTATAAAGTTCATCTGAGTCAATGTTTTCATGTCTTATCAGGATAAACTTCTTGTGACATTGTCAAACCAATAGCGTCGTATTTCCTGTCGCTATTTGACACCAGTGGCAGGTTACTGTTGCTGAGGTAATGAACAATCTGTGTCTGTTTGTAGGCTTGAGACGCATGGACAGACACTCAATGTGTAGTCATTATACTGCGGTAAACATCTTATTCCCGCTAGGATGGTCATGTGACCGTTTGTGTTTGTGTGAATCTGTGAATATGTGTGAGAGTGAGCGAGCAAGCAGCAAGTTGCTCCCTTGCTGAACCAGCCATGCTATACCGATTCTCTGCACACAGAGCTCTCTGGGCAGTAAATAACACGGTGCCTCAGCCGGGGGACCTGGAAAGGTCCACGAGGGGGGTCAAGACTCCAACAAGAAAGCGAAAAAAATATCTGCTTCTGGGAGCAGAGATAGTAAATCATCATATAGGACAGGAGAGAGGCAGGTGGATCTGACAGATTTGCCCGTCATGCTGAGAGGCTTGACGGTAGACCTGTCATTGAATGTTGATATGGTAGATCAAGCATAAAACATGCAAAACAAACCACCATTGCTCATGGGTAGATGTAGGTAAAACAAAAATTCTCTGGAAACTTTTGGTCTGAGAGATTCGCTTATACATCCTCTTATAAATACACCAAACATGACAACATTACAGCCTATACATGATATTGCTACTTCATTTTGATTGAAGTACAAAAACAGGTTCTAAGTAAACAAAGTTACAAGAGTCTAATGATCCTGTAAGCCAGAGGTAGGCAACTCTAGGCCTCGAGGGCCAGTGTCCTGCAGGTTTTAGATCTCTCCCTGTGTCAACACACCTGAATCAAGTGGTTAGTTCATTCCCAGGCCTCTGGAGAACTTCAAGAAATGTTGGGGAGGTAATTTAGCCATTTGAATCAGCTGTGTTGGATCAAGAAGAAATCTAAAACCTGCAGGACACCAACACTTGAGCCCTGGAGTTGCCTACCCTTGCTGTAAGCGGTATCAGTACGTTTCATGCAACCCTAGGGAGTTGAGTCTTCATCACCTGTACAGTTTACTTTACTGCACTTCCTTTAACCCTGTGACACCAAAACTGGTCCTTTATTTCATCCAGAGAGATAAGCAGATATAGGAAAGATACAGACATATTTTCAGCATCAGATTACCGTCATACCTGGGCCCTGCTCCAAGACTTAACTTTACTGAGTTTCCTGGATATCTTATCTGGGTAAAACCCTTAAAAGTGGAGCATGTCATAAGTGTTATTTATAAGATATATATTTTTTGTAAGTTTTATTTTGATATATCTCACATTTGGTATTTCCATCTTTATGCTTGCTACTTTTAATATTCCTTCATTAAGAAACACCTCGTCATTGTTCCATCTTGTCCTTGTTGTCCTTGTTATTCCAAAAGGGTAGCTAACATATCTCTCACAAGTATACTCAGCCACAGGATCCTTGTCAGTTTGTGTATATACTTGTGTATCCATACCAAAGATCACCGTGGTGATCATGTGGAAGATCTTAGTCCCAAAGGTGCTCCAAGGATGCTGGAAATCGGCACCCTGCCCTCCTACTTTTTTCTGATGCACACATCCGTCTGCTGCACTGCTCGGGCATCGTCGTTACTCCTCTCAAAGTAATGATGGGGAGAGAAAGTCATGCGTGACACCACCTTCCCATCAAACTATAAATCATCTGAACCTTATGATCTGCTTGCAACACAGGTATTTCATCGTTCACTTTCTGTGCAGTTGAGTATAAAACTCAAAATTATACTATTAAGAGCACTGCGTATAAGAAACAGGTCTGAAAGCTCGTATCAATTTCAATTGTATTGTTTGATCTTCTCTGTACTTAGAGTTTGACTTATCCTGTAAAAATAAGCACACATTTTTAATGTAGCTTGTTTTTTATTTATTTATTTTATTTAAATAGTTAAATATATATATCTTGAATGTACTCCCTAAGTTACTCTGGATCTTTTTTATCTTTTAATGTTTATTTGCTCCACTCTCTGACTGGTGTTTTGTTTGACTCATGTAACATTTAGACCACACACATGTGACATCGCAGTTCTGTGACGCATTGTAAATACCAAAGTGTTTACCTGTTTAAACCCTTAGGAGCCTTTATCTTAGCGCACACAAATAGCGTCTTTGTGGAATGAATCTCCTTTCCTGCAGATCTTATCTTTGTAGCAAGACTTAACAAGGTCCTGCTGCAATATTCTACCTTTAGTTTTACTTACACACAGCCACGCACACGCACACTCTTGGTTGCTCTCACTCTATGGCTGTGCTGTATTCCTAGCTAAAGGCCAGGCATGTTGAAACTCCCTAGGTAAATACTGTAAAGGTGTGAGGATGAGTGTTTTGCATAGCTGAAGGTCCTTAGCGATGGAATAACATGTTAATTTGTACAGCTGGTGGCTGCTTCTCAAACTTTCTGGCTGTCTTTCAATGATTGTCACGGTCGGGACCCGGCTTTCAGTTTCAAAGTCGAGTCTAATCAAAACCAGCAGTGAATGGACTGCATTAGCTATAGTAGTCACATGTGAACTGCCCATGTAATGTTCACGGCCTGTGAAAAGAGACAAGTGGAATTCCTCACTTTGATCTGTGAAAACATGCTTCACACAGAGAGATGTATGTGCTGGAGTTGTGTGTTTTTTTTGTTGTAATAGTTCATCCCTGTGCAAGAATGAGCACCTGCTGTATCCTTAAGTAATAACTGCCTCACCTAACAGGCAAACAGACCTGTGATGGACGGGTGTGTTGATAATGATGATCTGATGCTTTGAGATTTCTTTTGTGCTATTTTTGTTGCTGCAACACAGATATAGATATATAGATATATAGAGATATAGATATATAGATAGTAGAGGTGGGAATCACCATACATCCCACGATACGATATTATCACAATACTTAACGCACGATATGATATTATTGCGTTTTTTTGTTGTTGTTTTTTTTAAATATCTGCGATATTCAGATTCTGTAAATAAAGGTAAACTTTATCAATATTCATTTTATCTAATATCAAAGTCTCGCACTCAGGCTTTCTCTCATTTCAGTTTTATTGTTGACAAACGGAACGGTTTGTATTACATACTAGTCCAACTTAACTGAATGCAACCATCTGGTACAATTATAGCTATTCTGAACTATGCAATTTATGAAAACTATGTAGCCCATTCAGCAACTGAAGAATTTGAAAGTAAATTAAAACAAAATATAATTTTACATTAAATAAAAAAGTTTTAAACTTAATTAAAATAAAACATGTCTTAAATTAAAATAAGTAACTGTCATGTTTATTGCTGCCAAAAAAAGTTAAACACATTTGGACAGTGAAGGAATGTCAGGATTCTTGCTCAGAAAAAGGATCAACATGCTCTGAAGTCAGAGCACAAAAACTTTTTTTGTAACAAAATATCGATTTCTGCTGTACCTGTATCGATACATTATTAGCAAACAAAATATCACGATACTACACGGTATCGATTTTTCCCCCACCCCTAATAGATAGATAGATAAAAAATTTTATTTTTTTCTTCAAACTTGAGCAACTAATGGTAACTCCCTTCAGCTTATATAAGGACTGACGAGTGTATGTTGCATCATGGATTGCATGGACTTAGTAGAGTGTGATGAACAAAACACCACCTCTCTCAGTTCGGAGGCTCTAAAGTCAAAGGAGTTACTAATTCCATGTACTTTAAATACAGTTAATCATATCAAATGATAAAAAGTAATTAGACGGGGCTCAATACTTAGTTATAAAGATTGCATGTTGTCAACCCTAATCATTGTTTTGCTCTTTTGCATTCGAGGCCTTATTCTGATTTTGCTTTAAGATCTAGGAAAAAAAACGAGAAAACAAAAAAACAAGAGTAAATAATTGATATGAGCAGACATGGAAGCGACCTTTAAATTACTAATGAGTTTAGCGTCAAACTTGTGACACTGGAGGATAGCTTTCCTCCTCAATGGCACATGCATGGGCACATGGGCACATAAATAACATGTGCTGGAAAATTCAAGACTACAAATTTTCCACTTATGTACTGTGTAAATTGCATTTGTTAAATTAGTGGGTTCAAGCATAATCATTTTTGAGTCAGGCTCCCTGGTGTCTATACTTATTCTCATGTAACGTATTATTTAGTCTATCTGCTAACTGAATATCTTCTTCTGCGTGTCTGTTCGTAGGCTATATATGACCATGTACTTATTGCGCATCCTATATAAGTGGGTCTGCCACTACTATGTGTTTTATATGAGTTTGGCTGGGAACAGTGATATCCTCCTTCCCTGGCAAGCACTGCTGAGTCAGGTTGGGAGTATATAATTACATATGGGTATCCATCAGCAGTCAGAAAGTCTTCTTCTATGGCTCACCCAACAATATAAACTCCTGTGCTTGCAGGGCTCAGCTTGCAGGCAACCAAACCAGTCATCCTGAGCTGAGCTCTCAGTGGAGGCCAGCTTTGCTTGACCTCTCATTGGCTATGTGAAAAGGACTTTATTATCATTCTCACCATTAGCTGCTGGCTCTATGGGCAGATCCATGAGTCAGCGCAAACAAATATGTCCCCTGTAATGTATTCACCTCCGCTCGGCTTCCAGGCTTGAAGCAAACAAGTGAATGGCGACTGCCAAATCAGGTATGAGTAAGTATTCATCACAGTGCGGTGAATAATGCAGTATTGTTGTATTGCGGCCAGGCCTGTGTAAACTATTGTGGCCACGTGCTTATAGGTGTCTAGTTTATTGGCTTACAGTGAAATCCAAAAGTGTGCCACGAGTTCTTTAAATTTCCAGAGTAGAATAATAAAAGCAAAACCTACTTTCTTGGGCCATCGGTCCATTTTGTTTTCATCGCTTTTCAAATTCATAATCGCGTTAGGATTGGAGCCTCTCCAGGCTGGTGTTGCGTGAGAATTTGTAATTTCAAGAACTGAATTTGAACAAATGTTCTTTGTATGACATCTACATATGCTCTTCCTCCCTTGTGGTTAAGGGCAGGTTACGATTTGTCACTGTGAGTGCTGCTGGTGATTCACGGTGAGTGCTGTTTTTACACAGTGTGACTGCAGGGGTATTGACTGCCAAGGGTGATGGCAAGACTCTGAACGGCCATTTCAAGGTGTCCTTCAAGTGGAAGTAATTGAGTTTAAGCTGTAAACTCTCACTGATCATCAGTTGCATGCTTAACGCAAGGACAGCTTGTATTTTATTTTAGATATATGTAGGATGCAGTGAGTTGCACCATCTGATTTAGAGTTAACATTTAAAAAAGAGCAAAGCAAATGACATTACTAATCTATATCAAGATCAACTTTTTAAATGTGTATAATCACCCTCATGAAGCTCATTTTTAGCAGCTTTTTATAACTACTCTGATTCTATTAATACTATATTGTTTCCTATATTTGCCCTTGCAAAGGTTCTGCCTGTGTTAATGAACCACTGATCCACTTTCACTGAGATTTCACACTTGGATTAGGTAATCATTATAATGGAGAAGGCTAAAAGGCTGGAGTGACAGATCCCTGTATGGAAGTATGACAACCAAAGCTTATTAATGCTGTTTCTGATTCTTTTGCGCTCAGTCATTAGCATGTCAATGGAGTAGAAACACAGGCAGACGGGGGGCATTTTCAAAAGGGCTTGTCAGTAACAAGCACTTGGACTTTTTTCTGAGAAATATTTACCAAAATAATGTACTGTGAAAAACTGCATTATTCATCACGTGTGTTGAAGCTTCACTGAAGCTTTGCTAGTAGAAACCCAGGCAATTGTTCAGTCTCTAATCAGCAAACATCGTGTCTGGAGCCTGGCCCTGGACTGTGAGGAAGAAGTGTCACCATCAGTGTCACACATAATTTTACACATAAGGCTACCCTAATGCTCGCATTAAATTAAATGTGACTTTGCAAGAGGAAACCAATGTTTATTCTCAAACGTAGAAGAAATGTTTCCATGTGTCACTTACTGACCCTTTTTAGAATTGCTTTCCTAGCACCTAAACAAACTTATTGACCACTAGAGAGGTGTGTATACATGGAAACTTTAGTGTTAATTTGTGCAGTAGAAGCCCTCACCCCTTGTAAATGTACAGCACTTTCCTCACAATACTCAGTGTGCCTCTGTCTGCTGCTGGCACTTGGTCCCTGCTGATAATAACTTATGCAAAGGAGCTGCTGGTGTCCGTTGGAGAATTTAGAAAGCGTTTCTTACATGTTTTCATCATGTAAGGTTTGGAAGGAGCTCTGTTAAAGATACAATCGCTGCTGATAAATACATGAGGCTAGGCTAGGCTTGTTAGCGTTATTAATTTAAAGCAACTCCCTGAATACCTTCTAATTGTGCCTGAAGGCTGAGTTGATCCGGGATTGCACAGATGTTTTATCCAGTACAGTACAGTTCAATCCCAGAGGCAACTTTTAGTTAAGAATGTGCAGGTGGAAGAAGAGAGATTTAAATGTATGGGTACTGGGACTACTAATGATTTTTTTTTCTCTTTAAATTCAGTTGCTTTTTCCGTCATAGTTCTCCTGTTCAGATATGACCTATCATTGGCCTTATCAGTGAATACATGAACAGTTTAATGTGTAAATTAAGAACATTTCCATTTTTTAGTTTGTGTCCGTTGCAGCTCTTTTGCAGCCAGTGTGCAAGACAATTGAGATTTCAACATGTAAAACCAGTTCTATTTGCTGAGGCTAAAGAACACTTTTCTGCCACTGTGAACAATTTTAGTGCTGTTCTCAACTGATTGTGTCATGGAACTTTTTGTTCTCATCTTTCTGTGCAACATAACCTGTGCTGACGTAGTAGATACTGAAAAATGAAATAGGAGGAGGTGTGACAAAGAATGCGAAACAAGGAAGCCAGGCAGAATGAAATAAAATATCTGTATTCCATTTTATTGGTGGTAACAGTGCTTATCTGTGGTAACACTCCAGAATGGCAGTAAAAGCTGGTGTGTCAGACGACTCAGCGATGCCAGAGGCCACAAAAGAGACAGCATTGTCTGCTGAGTGTAGAACCAGAGCAACAATAGTCTCTCTGCAGTTTAGATGAGACCAGGCTGTCCTGTGCCAGCGTGTTGCTGTCTCTTTGAGTGTTTGTCTTTGCCAACCTGGAACAGAGTGGCACTGAGGGCCTAGCTTCTCCCAGTACTCTTAATTGTCCTTTAACAACAATATTTATCCTATTATATACATGTAAAAAAGCGTGGGACAGGGTCTTATTTCCCCTGCGTATACTGATAGGGATAAATGTTTGCATGCATTTGTTGCTACGATCCATTGACAAATGCGATGTAAACTCTGCCCTTTACTCCTGCCATTGTTCCTCAGACTCGTGTTGCTGCCCTTACTCCCAGCTGGAGCAGATTCTTATAAAGATAAGCCTACACGGTCTGTCTTCTTTTTGTGAACTCCCAAACATATACAGGCATGCATTCCCAACCTTTGACCACTGCATGTGCATGCCACAGGGTTGTGTACTGCCCCTGCACACACACTCACATTCATATTACACACCCACACGTAGCCTCGAGCATTTAGGAGCTCTAGTACATTATTAACCCTGCTTGGAATTTTTCTGCAAAGCTTTTGTTTCCGCAGGTTTCCTAATATTGTGTATGACTAACAGAAATGACTTGTTCAGACCTTTAGAAAGGAAATTGAAGGTTAAGGTGTGTCTGCCCAGCTGCATCAAACCAAGTGCATTGTGCTTGAGTGTCAGCTTTTATGTCTTTACATGTCTTGTGTGTTTATATGTATGTAGGAAAAAAGGGGATTTGGAGATTGGGTGTCTTTCAAAACACTTGATTCCTGTCTGAGCAGCCTCAAATGTTTGAACTTTAGGGTTTTTTTTTTTGGGTCCTTGTGACGTAAATGTCGTTATTGGACCACGACTAAGGTGGTCCATTGACAGCGTGGACTCGTTTGTGGAGAATTTACATTACAATGCACCAACTACGCATGCGTCCAGGCAGCAAATTTCAAGCGGACTTCAAAGAAGTATAACAGGAGTGGCTAACTCGGTCTTCTGGTCTCCTGCTGTCCATATATGCAACCAAGTATAATCTAGGCTTTAAGTTCCCATCAGTTCACAGCTTGAGACAGATCAAGCCTTGTGTATTTGCAGTGCTGTGATAAAAGCCACTTTTTCTTTTAGTCAAATTTACAAAGCAGATGGGAGACCTGTATTGAAGAGACACAAACGGAGGCATAGACAGGGTGATGAAAGACACAAAGCAGGTTTGCTAGATGGATGAGTGATAATAAGGGTGGCACATTTTCTCTACCACTCTCTTTTTTTAAACTGTCAGCATTTTTTCTTACATATTCGTTGGCTTTCTCATTTATGCACTGTCACTGTCTTTCTTTATCTTTCATTATATAAAAATGACTTATGTGTTTTCCTTGTGAAATTCACCAGATGAGCTCCTCAAGTGGCTCTTTTGCGAGTGTGTTCTTATCTGAGCTTGGAGTCAGAGATTATTGATTACTGTTTATTTCTCTTCAGGGGATTTGTGACTGGTCAGAGTTTCAGTGAAAATTGCAACCTGTTTTTTGTCATGGGTAAAGTAAAGTTGGGTATGTGATGTATTATTTTTTTTTCCATTAGAATTGGGTAGGGTGGGTCAATGTGAGTTTAAGGTGTACGGTTGGAATTTAATTCCCATGTGGGGCCAAAACTGATTGGTAACACTAAAAACATTTACTTTTCTGTTGCTGCAGCAACTACACAACAGGAGAGTCACTTCCTACATTTAGAATGAGTCACTCACACGGATTCATTAACCTTGATAGTTTGCCAAGTGAAGCGTTGGAGAATGTTGAGTACATTTAAGCTTAATTATTTATGTTTTCGTTGTCTTTTATTCCTGCTGATTTACAAGCTTTTGTTGTCCTTTCTGCCTTATTAGGTATAATAGTGAAGTAATAAAGCTCACAAAGTAAAATAAATGAAGGATGACTCTGAGTGATTGCCTTCACACCACCATCTGCTCAGCTGTGAATGCTACTCTGCTGCATGTGCTGCCAGACAGTCCTGAGATTATTGGAAACAGTGGATTTGCTGCCTGAATAACTATTGCCAACTGGACTCTGTTCTACAAGACACACATAAGATGTGTGTCAGGCAATATATAAGGCAGCTGATATCTGTAATAGGCTAAAATCAGGCTCTAGCATGTTTAGAGGCTCATAACATGTGCACAGCAAACTGCAGCTGGTGTTTGTCCATAGCATTTGCATGTTTATGTGTTATATTTTCAGTGTATTCCCACTCTTTATCTTTGGTGATTTTAGTCCATGTTTTTAATGGTACCTTTGGTTCTCCTCCTCCTGTTTTTCCACGAGAACTGACACAGGACTCCAGAGCTGTTCTGAGAAAATGAGCTGGGTCAGGCGGATGTCTGGTTGTCAGTGTTGCTCTGCCTTTGACAAAAAGAATAGACAGCAACCTGAGACTAACAGGCCCGTTTGTTTCCTGTTAGTTTATCACATTTCACTAGCCAGGAGGTACAAGAGCTAAATATCACGGGAGAGTGACATTCTGTGCTGGGAGATGTTTCTGTGTTTGTATTCTCATGTAATCTGATTGTTATGGTGCATAAAAATCTTGGATGTCTAATGTAGGAAGTTTTAGATGAGGTGCTGCGAAGAAGTTGCAGAATTAGCCTTAATGTCAAGAGCTCAACCTCTCCTTTAGCTCCGTTTCTGTTTCTCTCAGGGTTGTTTCCGATCCATGATGGTGCCTTCCTATAAATTAAAGTTTGGTTTCCAGCCTTTAGTTTTCATTCCCATGCTTGAAAATGAATGTTTCTTCAAGTTCATATGTATGTGTTCATAAAAAGCCTCAGAGCTAAAATAAACGATTGTCTACACATTCTGTCAACCTGTTAAGCTTGATTGTGCATTACAACATAGCACACCGTGTGCCCACTCAAAGAAGAGCGTTGACATCTTTGCTTGCGTTGACATTTCTGGCGTTGGAGTTTGATAAGCACTCCCTTTTTCATATCAGGTTTCATTCCAGATGAAATCATCATACACGTTTCATCCAAATAATTTTTACCTCGTGTGATCATCCATCACTATCTCCCGCTTTATTTCCTATGATCTCATTGTATGTGATCAATCTCTAAGCTATGTGTTTTGGTGCCACATTCTGGGATGCTGTTGCCACATCCATCGGGTCTGTGATGCTGTTTAGATGCCAAACAAATGGTAAATGGCCTGTATTTGTATTTGCCGGGGAGCAGAGTTCTTGTTTGGCATCTAAACAGCGCAGAAGTAATGGTAGTGTGGACCAGGCAGGTCAGAGGAAGGGTGGGGCGAGGTCTTCGTTAAGAAAAACAGGAATTCTTCCGGCTGGAAGATGAAGTCAGTGCATTCCTCCAGAGCAGCTCCCAATAGTCAGTGGAGCATTGAAGGAAGGCCATGGTGAATGCTGGGGCTCAGTTTTAAACACCTCCCATTGAAAACCAGAGAGACAGACAGAAAGAGAACACCATCTGTCACACTGTTTGGTAAAGAGTTGCCTTTTACCCACCTAGGCTACACTTGCTGTGCCAAGTCCTTACAGATAACTCTGCCTGAGGCCTTTTTATGTGTACGACAGTGTTTTATTACCTTGTTTTGAAGTGTAGCTGTAAAAGTACAGACTGACAGCAGGACTGCACATAATGAAATTTCTTTAGGTTAAACCTGCTGCCTGGATGTGTTTTAGACTACCCGCTGATCAACTGTGGACGTCTGATGAAACCTACTTGTGGTCCTGCTGAGGCCCGACAAACTGAACACACGTACACACATTTGTTCCATCTCTCCTGCTATGTTTCGTACTCTCCCAAACACCCTCTTCAAAACATAGACACACTTGAGTTGCTCCACTTTCCCTGTCTGTTCCCCTCGGCACTAAGCTATCATAACGGCTTTGAAGGAGGGCAGCAGAGCGTTTAATTGGGTTACAGATTGGCATTTATGCTCCCAGGTCCACACGATACTGCCGGGCTTTTAACTAACCACTGGGAACTTAATAAAATGCCACAATGCTGTACCCATCAGCTGCCAGTCTTTTCTAATTCCATGATCCATGTCTCAGCACAGCAGATTTTGGATGTCAGTGCTGTTTGTTGTATAAACTGGTATTTCTACAAAACGTACAGTAAGTGAGGGCAATATGTACTGTACATCAACGTTTCGATGCATCATGTTTAGGTTATCAACAAGTTGTGTCCCATATGTTGGTGTTGGATTACATAAGCACATTGAGCTCACGTTTTTGTTTGCTGGGTATTCTTGTTACTTTGAGGAAACTTTGTTACAGTAGCACACCTCTTACTTTCTTCTCTGCTGTTTAATTTTTTTTTTCACAGAGTTAGTGCCATGCAGTGGTAAGCTGAGGAAAGCCAAGCTGAACTGATCTGCTCTGAAGACTTTCTTACCCTTCACCCTACCCTATCAGTCCCAGATGGAGCTCAAAGTGTGGGTGGATGGAGTAGTGCGGGTTGTCTGCGGTCTGTCCGAGGAGACTTCCTGTCAGGATGTGGTCATTGCTCTAGCACAGGCCATTGGTAAGTACCTCAAACGTTGTCATCATTTCATGACACCAGCTTATCTTTAAGCTTGCTTAGATAAAAGCTTGGCATTTAGATTTTTATGCATACACAAACAAGTGTACTGAAGCATCGCAGAATTGCCCTCATCCTGTTCTTTATTAACCTTTTTGCTCTCCGCTGACCCAAATCAAGTACGCTGCTGGATTGTCAGCAGGTCAGTTTGAATTTGAGCCGGCACTCTGTCCCTATATCCTCCGGCTTTATTTGAGCTATACGCTGCGGTAGGATTGAACAGAACTCCAGTTTTAGCGCTCTCCTCCTTCTATGAGCAAGCTGCTTGCCAAGTCATTAGGGAGGGTTTGTCCTAATTTCAAGGTCCTTGTGGAAACTTCAGTTTATTTGAACATTTTTCACATGTTGTGTGGCTCTTACGCAGCTGCCTTTTATTCCAGTCCACAGAGGCAGAGATTTAGACGTATCAGCATCGTCATAATGCATCTGATGTCATTTGTTCATTATTTAGAATTGGTACGAGGACATAACCCCACAGTTTTATTAAAAATAAAAGAGAGAAGCAACTAAGAATACAAAAAATTTGACTGATGTATATCATTTTTTAGGAATAAAAATATTGGTGTGCTACTTCTTTGTATGGAAATATTTAGGGTAGGAGGTTTTTTATAGTCACTCTTTATTTTTTCTGTCTTTGTCACAGGTCAGACAGGCCGTTATGTTCTTATTCAGCGTCTAAGGGACACAGAAAGGCAGCTGCTGGCCACAGAGAGGCCTCTGGAGTCTCTCGCAAAGTTGGGCCAACATGGCAATGAAGTTCAGTTCTTTCTACGTCGCACTGGCCCCAGCAGCAGTGATGGACCTGGCTCAAAACAAGAGAGACCTAATCCCCTTCCATTGCCTAAGCATCCTGAACCAGAGCCTTTGAAACGTAGCCAGCCTAAAAAAGCCCTGACCTTTAACTTGGGGCCTTCCACCTCTCCTAAGACCAAGGCCAAACAACTTAAGAGGTCTCCACGGGACTCTCCAGAACAAAGAGCCTCCCCCTCTCCTTCATCCAGCCCTCTGTCCCCTCATATGTCATCCCCTTCTCCCTCACTACCTATAGGCCCTTCAAAAGATGAAGTATTCAGGAAAGTTCTTCAGCAACAGGAGAGACTAAGAGCCATTGAGGCCCAGCTAGAAGCCCTAGAGAGGGAGTCACACACCTGGGAGCGTCCCTACCCATCTCCATGTCCCTCACCTGTTTCTGATGCTCGTTTGCAAGACGAGATGGACGCTTTGGAGCAAGCAATGCGAAGGAACCAAGCAGAGCTTGCACATGAGCAGTACTGGGAGGAGGAGCTAAAAGCCGAGGTAGAAAGCGAGCGAGGAATGCGAAGGAAGCTTGGAGAGCTCCATACAAAGCTAGATGACTGTGGACGGCGGCTCCATGAATTCTCAGTTCGCTCTGCTCAGCTGGAGGAAGAGATCCAGCGGGAAACCCAGACACAAGGGAAAGCCACAGGACCTGAGGAGTCGTTTGACGCTGTAAGGGAAGAGTTACAAAGTCGAGAGAGACATGGGACAGAGCTAGAGGAACAGCTATCTGAGACTGACAAGGCTCTGGAGAAAGCAGAGTCTCTGTTGCAGGTAAGGAGAGAGGTCTGTGCTTTAGAAAAAGGGCTGTAACTCCACACAAGCCCTTCTGTTGTCATTTCAGGGGTGCAGTCCATACCCTTTTTTGTATTACTCAAAACAGTATTCATGTTATACACTCCAATAAACAGTATGTCACGAAGCCTCGTGCATATTGATGAAACTGCAGTAATATGATTGCTGAATGCTCATATTCTACCATGTCTGAAAGTGCTTCATTGTCATGAGCTATTTACAACCTAGCTTAACTGGTTTAGCAGGTATCATCTTTTATGTATCGCACTTTCTAAATACGTGGTTACTGACTGTGTTTATATTATGTCGGCTTATATATGCATATTGTATTGTTTATAGATTAAAAAAAAATATTAAAAAGATTTGATTTGTAGAACAAAAGCCTCTTTTATTGGATCTATTTCTCAGCCTCAGCGTGTTGTAGTTTAGAAAGTCAGTTTGCTTTTGGTTGTCTTAGATGTGGCTTCATCAGTTTGAAGTGAAACGTGTGTTTCCTCTATGATAGTGATAGTTCAGTTTTTCAAATCCTCATGCACTGAAAGCCCAGAGTGTCCCATTCTTTGTCCTGTAGGCCACAATAAATATCAAAATATATCGTCACTCATGCTAATGGGGATGCATTTGTCATGAAACATTTTGCTGCGGAACAGAGGTGTCAGGTTTTTTCTTTTGGGGGGCGGATTGTACATGGCTGTATAAAAACACCAGGTCATAACAGGTAACCAACAGCACTGTGAGTGCTTATAATCCAAAAGTAGCGCCAAAGGCATTTTGCCACCCAGACAGTAATTGTATGGAGGGAATGAGAAACCAGTATTTCCTGTAAATGAAATATTAACCTGACAGGGTATAATAAACCTCCGTTCGTAGTAATGGAAAGGGTCTATGTCAGCTGATCGGTTGAGGCAGCCAGCCGAGTCTTTAAAGTGTTGGTGGTGATGAGCACAGTGTTCCTGCCATCAGACTAATGGAGGAAGACCTGCAGGTATGAACTGCCTCACCAGAATGTTGTGGTCCAACATCAATTACTCAGAGACACACACTTATTGGCTTGTTTGTGTGCACCTGAGTTCAGTCTGCGAGCCTAAAGGTGATGCCACTGCTTCACAATGTTCTTGAACACCAGCTTTTCAGTAATCTGAAGGCATCTGAAGACAGATTTAAAGGGAAAAAGCAAATGAGCTTTGGCCAGTATCTATTTATATGTTTGCATCAGGCTGCTTAAATCTGACTGAATCAGAAAAAGTGTCATGGCACTTGTGGTGATTTGATTATTCATTGCAACTGAAACTGTCTAGTGGTGACGTGATGGGCAGTAATCTTAATCAGTGACTGGAAGGGAGACTTTTAGAGTCTAGTGCCCCCTTGTGGTGAAAGCAAAAAACGTTCATTTATAAATGCAGTGATAAATTGTCCCTGCAATTGTGCAGACGGGACATATACCCACTACTAAACATCCTTAAATATGCATCCATACTTGAAAATGTGTAATAGTTTTATATGCTGCACCCACTTTCCTTTACAGGTAAAATACTTGTCTTAGATTTCTCTCACTGATCCACATTCTTCCCATTTCAGGACAAACAGGATGAGCTGGAGGAACTGAATAAGGAGCTGAGGCAGTGTAACCTGCAGCAGTTTATTCAACAGGCGGGTGTCCTGCCTGTTCAAACCAACTCACGCACAGAGCTTCAGGAGCAACTGGAGCAATTTCTACAGGATGGATACAGGGATGGAAGTAAGGAAACAAAACAATCCCTCAAATATTAATATTATGTTATGGTATACCTGATTTGTGTCATCTAAAGATATTTCTTCTTTTAACTCAGATCAGGGTGTAATTCAATTTGAATCTCCACCTCGTCCTACTGCAAAGCAGTTCCTGGGACATCCACGCAACCTTCAAAACCCTCTAGTGTCCAGCCTCAACCCTGAGGGTGTGTATGTGTGAGACCCCGCTGCTTCTCAAGTCCACAACCCTGCTCCTCTCCTGCCCTGCTCTGTCCATCCCTTGGTCCCAGAGCCCCTCACCCCTGCCATATTTTCTACCCCAGCTTGATTGGGTTTCGGGCTACAGCTGTCGTTTATGGTGTTGGGTAGTCGAAGCATCCCTATGGTGGCTGTCCCTGCTGCTTCCCAGCAGCTTTCCTCTGCTCTACATTTAAAGACATAAAGACCTCTATGGCTAATTTTCAGTCTTCTGCAGATTCTTGTCCTCAGCTTTTTACAGTATTCTTAGAAGTCCATCCAATTTGTCACATATTCCTGTATGCTTTAACTTTTGTGGGTCTGTTTACTCTGTCGATTTCCCTTACTCCTTGTTCTCCGCATCTTACTATATGCTTCTGTACTAACAGTAGCTGCTTTTGTTATCCTTTAATGCATTTAGGGATTTGCTGCTAACCCTTTTCCCCTCCTCTGTAATAACAGAGTGGCCTTTCCACCCTCGAGTCAATAATCGACTATCAACAGCTGCTTTTCAAAGTATTTCCATGTAACACAGCAATTGCACTGGGAATTACTGTGGCAGGCATTCTGATTGTGTTTGTTGTTTTTGTTTTGTTTTTTTTACTCTTGACATGAAAATACATGCCACCAATGTAATTTCAGTTTGCCTTTTATGTATGGATACTATTTATAAGAGGGATGTATCTATACAATGCCTTGTACTTTGGTGATGCTTGACCAAAGAGCAAGAGCCTTTTACGAGGGCTCTGCAAAATATATTGCACTGTCCCATTCTCTTCCCATGTGAAGCCTTGGTCCCTGTGTGCCTGCAAAGAAATGGTATCTTCCTGCTCTCTTTCTGGAGACAGTGAATCGTATTTGGTGAGCTTGTATCTCTCGCAAGTCCATTTTTGCCAAACTCCATGCTAAAAGAAGAGATTCATTTCAAAAGTAGTGCCACAGGACCAGGGTTTGTTAAGATGCTTTTCTTTTCCTCCACTGGAATGAATCCGCCTGGTTCCTTTGCTTTCGTCACACTTAACATTTGACCTGTCACAATTCGCACTGTACCTCAGTGTGCTGTAGATTTAGGATCAGCTTAGTTCACATACGTAGATTCCAATAACAATCATCAATCAAACAAACAATGGGAGCTATCATCCATAAGTGATCCTGCAAACCACCTTAAATCAATATTTATTGTGTCTTAGCACGTAATATCTCATTATATTATCTTTGTATGTGTCTGTTTGCTGACAGGTCAAAGTGACGTGTGTTGAAGTGTGCACTCTCTTTACCTTCTGCTGTGTGATGCGGTTTTCTTTTTGGGGTTATATCAATTCTCTCTCCTTTGGAAACAGACTGCATCCCAGTGCTTGTTATAGACACAGCTTGAAACTGCGTGTGTTCAATAATACTCATCTGACTGCAAAACTACAGTCATGGTGCTCAAGCCTTGTGGGAGCAGGAATGAACCCAGTGACTGGGTTTGGGTCTATCTGTGTTTCTCATAGGGTTATGTGAATATCTTGATTGACCCAAATCTCTCGTGTTGTGTCTTAGCTGAAAAGTGTTATTTTTTTCTTTCCCTCAATACAAAGGGATCATCATCCCCATATATTTTTGTGTCTTGCAGTCCTGACATCCCGAGACTCGTCATGGAGATAAAACATGGACCGCAGGGCCAAGGAAAAGTTGTTCACTGTTCTGTCACCATCACCTCTTATTTAACACTTTCCTTTGTAACGCTCATTTATTTTTTCAATATACCATGATATATATATATATATATGTATATAAATAAGACAAATATATTTACAGAGTTTTCCTACTGTAAACACTGCAGAGTATCTGTATGAAATGTAAAATAATTAGGAACCTTTGACCTAGAGAAATTATTGCAATAACTATGTATTTAAATATAATAAAATGTCCACAGTGTTTTAGATAAACTTTTATTGTCTGACTGGTTTTTGCTACACTCCTGTTCAAATTTTATTACAGACATATTTCTTTAAATGGTGCAGTCCATTAGAATCCACTTTCTAAAATGGACAGTGGCACACAGCATGCGAAATGCATTATGAATATATTATATGTACTGAAATATGCATGTTTTCCTCATAGCGGGTGGTACAGTACATGATGTGAGAGTACACAATAATTTCCAAAGTTCACAAAGCGCATCCTTGCTTGTCTATGCATCACAGCTGTTCCTGTTATGGATGCAGTCGCACAGTGCATCTATATGAAACTAAAAACAGGAACAGGAGCATTGCTCTATGATCTGTTTAGCTGTAAATAATGTTGGCGTTCCTTTGACACTGATGATGTCAGTTTAATCAGTGGCTTTTCTTTTCTTTCCACTAGAGGAGATGCCATTGCTTCACTACAACGAGGTCAGGTGCATCGAGTGTCTTGTGTCGTTAAATTGCAGACGTGCTAAATTATTATGCAATTTGTAGTTTGATTGTTATGTAATTTGTAATAAGAATCACCCTGTGCAAAAAGGCACGACACATTTGTGCTCCACCCCTTTCCTGTTTTGTTTACTCTGGAGGGTAAATATTCTGGCTGTCACACACTGAGTGACGCGAGCCTTCCTCTCTCTCCGGCTAACCCCCACCTGAAACCCTGTGGACGTCTAAATACTCTCATGTACTGATACTCAGCAGGTATAATTACAGGGAGAGTAAATATTTTTCTTCTGTCTGTCCATTTAGGTGTGTCTATTAGAAACTGTGTCCATCCATCAAAAACATTGATGTATTTTTTTTTTTCATCTGCCTTTTCTGCTTTGTGCCAATTTTAATGACTTGTGAATTATGGAAAATTAGATGAGACTGCCAGTTTTGATATTATGATCAATTATGTGGAACTGGATTATCCTGAGAAGATTTAGAGCTGTCTGGCTTTGTAAGGGTTAGATAAGCTTCAAATCCTTGTTTAGGTCCCGGTGTCTGGACAAGCACGAGCCTCATGTGACACTGATGCCAACCTGTGGACACAGGAGGAATTACAAAATGTGCCCTTTTCCTAAAGGAACCTTTATAGTTTCCTTTCACTATATTAACAGTAATATTCTGATCTCTTCAAATTATGTAAAAAAGAAAAGTTGTTACTTGAGGACCCTTCACTTTTTTCTTTCTTTTTAAAAAAAGATTATCACAGGATAATGTTACGCATGTTCCCACACCCCAGACATCCCACGTGCGAAATGAGGCATCCACCCATTTCATATCTAAACCCTGAGGGCTCCAATCTCATAAGGGCACATTAACAGATTACGACTATGTTTTAGGACGACGTGCTGACAAAATCTTTTCTCATCAAACAAATGCGCATAAAAGGTGCTGCAAAGCTTAAAATTTGATTGCTTTCAGATATAAAAACTCATCAGCTCACCATGTGCATCGGGCACTGGTTGCCTGGGAAAGAACCTCCTTGGAATGGGAGTGAGCATCTGCACGTCCACACGTTATGATGATGAATGAGGCCATGAGTTAATGAGTCTGACATACTGCACTTATCTATTCCTTTGTGTCACTGTGAGTCATTATGCACTGATGGGGATAAAACATCCTCACACCAAGAAATGCACTACAGGGCACAACACACAGACATTTGATTTGAGCAGAAACTTTACTTTGGTTACTTACAAGCATACATTGTACATACTGTATTGCTGCAATCCGTATGTATTTTCTTACACGGTAAGGTTGTGTTACTATATAGAATATAGTTAGTCTATATATGGTTATAGTCTGATTACTATGCATAATATTATCATAATATTGCATAATATTAGTCATTCTGTCCTGAAACCGAGTTTCTTTATAGCACTGTTCATCTTTTCCTTATGGGCCCAAAGGAACCTCTTGGAAGAACCCTCTGGAGGCCCCCTGACCTCAAATTGGTAACCAGTGAACGTGAACATGATCCAAACCCAACAGATGAAACAGAAACGAAACACTCACCAGGAGTCTCAAATGATGGCATTAAAGAGGAGGGAGTGCAAACGCCACACGGTCCTAAATAAGGTACTGTGTGAACATAGTAGGAAGTAGGTTACGGTACACATGGAGACCACTGGGAGAGCATTTATGTCCAGGCGGTGCTCACGGGGCCACGATCAAGGGCTGCTTGTAAACAGGTGTCTGTCTAATCCGGCTCTGGCTGGGTCTCAGACGAGTCAAAAATATGAGAGGTGTTCCCAAAACCAGGTTAGCCGCTGTCACACGCACAGTGGAACTGGAAACTGGCACAATGTGCGTTAGTCAGTGGCTTACCTGCTTTTAGACTGCAGATTTTGGCCTCAAGGCGCGCACAATCTGTGGAGTAATACAGACAAACGCTGTGTCATAAACAGCTGAATTATTTAAAGTTATTACACACACAAAACGACACGATAATGAAATTATCATCATGGAATCTTCTATGGTTTCCTGGAAACTAGTCTCTTCCAGAATAAGACATTACACTTAGCTTCCTGCCCACGATTTATGGATTACGGAAATATATAATAATGCTTTCATTTTCAATTGGCATTAAAAAAAGTTCCTAATTAACATATAATCACACGTGAACACTTGGCGACCCTAAACACAATATTACGGTGTTATAACCAAATAGAACATCTAACGACATGCAGGATATATGTGGCCTGTTCCCCACACCATATAGAGAGAATAAAGAATAGTGGCAGATAAAGCAGAGCTACTTACCAGTCCCAAGTTTTCTTTTTGGAATATGTTTTTAGGAAAAATCTTGAAGTTTTCCGCCTACGTCCCAGTCTGCTCATAATCCGAACATCCAGCTAGTTTTTTCCTCTATTATAAATCTCAGAGCATGATTAAAGTTGGGTGCATTTAAGAATATAGTGTAGCCTACACCGACGCAGAAGTTCAATTCACTTGCACTACCCCTACCCTGCCCACTCCTCTGCATCTGCAACCCGACCTGGTTATTCAAATTAGGAAGAAGTTGACATCACGCTCAGCCAACGGGCTCCTGCGCTGGGGTTGAATGGCCCACCTTTTACGGATAATTGACCAATCACAGCCTGGGAGAGGCGGGGTTTTAGAAGAGCACCGTTCGGATGAGTTCTCCTGTTATAGTTGGGGTGCGGCGCGTTCAGTTTTGCACGTCGTACATTAGGAATGAACCATTATGTTGTTAACAGTTTCCTGCCCTGCTCGATTATTTATTGCGAGCATCAACGCCGAACAGGTTTCTTTGCCCTTAAATAGACATCATGTGATGCGACAGCTGCCATTGGAGGTGGCATATCTGTACTTTAGACTAGTTTGATAAAAGACGCCCCTACCCCTACGATGTGAAGTGGTTGAACTCGACTCGCTTGTGTACAGTGTTGCCATTAGCCGAGTGTGGCTGAGCACGTACCAAGGATGCTGCATGACAGCCTGATCTGACGGTGACGAGGAGGTGGAGGAGGAGGACGACGGGGATAAACTCTCAATTATTTACGACGGGAGAGTTGAGGACTCCCTAACAAATGACATAATATCATAGCGAGTTAAAGCAATGTGATTGTGAACGACCCCCGATTAGATGACATTACCCCCCCCCGCCCACCCATATTTATTCATCGATTAATTAGTTGTAGTTATCTGTTAAAGTGAAACAATGTTACTTTGATGAATTAACCCATTTTTAAACTGTAACATGTTCTCTCTTTCCAAGGTGTTATCAGACTTTTCTAGACTGTCAGAGCGTTGTAGGATTATTCACAGCCAGGATACACATAACCCGTGACATGGAGTAGAAAATCAGGATTACGCACATTGCATTACGTAACAGTTGATTTTGTGTAAATTGGAGTTATCTCTAGGGGGCGACAGAGTTTGGCGTTTCAATACAATCCGGCACAGACCCTCTTGGTGTTATTGCAGGTGTACCCCTCTATACTGTTATGAATTTGTGCAAGTGAACTTAAAATATCACCTTTACTGTGGAGCGCATAGGCACGAACCAATAAAAATAAAGAAATCGGTTTTAAAAAGGGACGCAAAGCACTTGACCTCTCGTTGACCTCATGCCACTTAAGATGATGTGAACTCTAAACTACTGAAATTAAGTACTGTTAAATCTAAAACAGCGTTTTTCTTGAAATGTCTTGTGGTTTATTACTGCCAGACTACACTGTGTCCATCTAAAATGTCATTCTGTATTTTTCTAATCATAATTTTCTGACTAAAAAGGAAGACCTCAAATAGACTACCACTCTAAAGCTGTTACTATAAAAACAGCTGCCTTGGTTTATTTGTTTATTTAGTATCTGGACCTCTGAACTACAAATTACATTTGAACTACAAATTGTGCCAAATAATAGAGGTATCACCTCATTGCCCCTTCTATCATTCCCCTGCTACAGATCTCTCCTCCCTGGATGCTCATGTCCTCTCTCTATAACTTAATTTCTCTCCCTTGCATATTGTAGTGGACTTCAAATTCGGGTTAGGGTTATATTGAAAGAGAGCTGCTTTATGGTATACAGTTCTACCACCTAAAATCAGACCTCATGCAATCCCCACAGATTTTTTTTTAACACACTGTTTTCAGAAGAAATCTGTTTAAAATCTACACTGTAAGCATTATGCTTTCCTTCATGCTCCTCTGTGCTAGTTTCTGAGCTCCTACTCTGCACTGCTGTTGACATGTTATTTTAAAAAAAAGCAACATTTTAAAACTAAATATTCCTATTTTGTATGTTTCTGTTGTGTATTTAATAAAAAACATAATTCATTCTTAAATCTTTACTCAAATACAGTATTCATGTAATAACTCAGACTATTACATGAACTGGGGGATTGCTGGAGGATTCCCATGATGCAATGAGTATTTCCTTTTCAGTATGTGTTAATAGGCCTCTCTGCTGAATCACACTTGTTATTAATCTCTGGCTCCACAGCATGGCTTTCATCCTGTCTTCATTCTCTCACCCCAACCGGCTGCTCCTCCCTGAGCCTGGTTCTGCCGGAGGTTTCTTCCTGTTAAAAGGGAGTTTTTCCTTCCCACTGTCGCCAAAGTGCTTGCTCATAGGGGGTCATGTGGTTGTTGTTGTTGTTTTCCCCTGTATTATTGTATGGTCTACCTTACAATATGAAGCGCCTTCAGGCGACTGTTGTTGTGATTTGGCGCTATATAAATAAAATTGAAGTGAATTGAACTATTACAAAGGTAATAGAGTAAACACTTGTGAGCTAGAAAAATCTATGATTATTCTATTTAAAAATTATATGGTAAAACAAGATTACACCCAGTCTAATCAGAAAAGACTGAATGAAATATAAAATATGTCAAAGAAGACTGACCTTTGTCCCACCCATGGTGTTGGCACATGACTGGATCATGCCAATTCCTCTTTGTCGTGCCACTCAATGTTGTGGGTCAAAACTGGCAGTGTTCTTTAAAACAAAATCAAAAAAGAAAAAGTGCATTAAAAATCACGTGTGGAACAGAAAATGTTGTGCAGTCGTAGAATGGCCCATGAATTATCGCACCGATAAACCCCGATAACAGCTTTATCGATTGCCATTAGGGTTTTGTGCTGGCGCAGACATGACTAAATCTGGTCTTGGATATCAAGCTGACAACTTTGACTACTCGTTTTGTCCTAATTAATCTTGCGTGAAATAGCCTACTGTTCAAACGTGTCTTTAAGAAAAACAACAACAACAACAAAAATGAACCTAGTGATCACTAAATATAAGCTGATTTCAAATAAGAGGACACTATCTCTTTAAGAGCCAATTCTTCTGACTGCACGCGGCCATTTCCGTCTCCAACCAGCCGGTGGTGTCAGTCAACAACCCTGGAGACTTCAAACCACTCTGAACATATACCCTACACCTCTGAATAGGGTAGGTCTTATATTACTGTTAATTGCTTTAATAGAACGCCACAGTTACATGGGTTAAACGGAGAGTTTGAATAAATTACGGACACACTGAGTGCTTTCAGTAAAGACTTCAAGCCAGCTTGTACTTGACGTTTTCTAATTTTAGCGTCCCAATGCTAGCTAACATGCTACACTGGTGCTAACGTTACTAGCTAGCGGCATTTAAGTACGGTTATACAGAAAATGCTATGTTCTTGTCGCAGCGGATAGCTTTAAAGTGGATGTTTTTATATGTGCTGCTTGCTTATTTTATCTGTGAGAAAAGGAAAAACGCAATGTTTGGTCCCTAGTTTCTTCTTTGTTTACAAATGTAGCTCCTGCAGAGTCCATAGGTTGTCCTTTAGCTACCGGGTGTTAGGAAAGCCTTTTGTATTTGTGTGCAAGCAATTAAAAACCATCAAAAGAGTGAAAATATCGTCTCAGAAATGACTGCATATACAGTGATATGACACTTGTGTCGCTTAAGAAAAGTGATTTGTCACTTCATTCTAGTAATACATCTCTGAGACCATTTTCGATTCCTGATTGGGGCAGAGAGGGGCGGGTGTAAATAACAAAATTCCTTAAGTGCGTAGATTCGCGTATATGTTAACAGCAATACATGATTATCACGATCTATTTCATTAGGGGAAAACGGTTATTACCTTCTTTATTTCTGCATTTGTGTTAAACCTTTGAATTGTTATATTGTATTAGAAAAGTTGCTGCTGATGCTGTTCTGATGGTCAACCATGGATGAAGACGACAGCCAAGATGAGCTGATCAATTGCAGCACATCTCACAGCAGAGGAAAAAGAGCTGCACTGTGGGCCATATCAGGTAGTAGTTTCCCTTGATCGGGAGCCCCACATACTTTAAAGTTTTACTGCATTTTCTGTTTGTTTGTTTTTTTATTTGTTTTTTTTCCACGTTAACCTTTCCCTTTAGATGACTCTGATGACTCAGACGTGGAGTCTGAGGAGGGAGAATCTGACAGTGGGGATGAAGAAAAGGATGGCCAAGTAAATGGAGATGAGGAGGAGGAAGAAGAAGAAGGGAATGAAGAGGATGGTAGGAGTGACTCAATATGTATTTTTTGTTGGCTGAACATCTTTGTGATCTGAATCTTACCTTAAGTATCATAAGCATATTTGAGAAGCGAAGTTTGCATACTTAGGACATCTTCTTCTTACCTATATTTGCTTACTTTAAAATCAGCAGTCAGGCTAGTTGATTCATGAAGGTGGTTTTCAATTTGCGAAGTTAACGCAGGGTTTCCTACTCTATCACTGTGTTCACATGGTAAATGGACTGGAGCACTCAAAGCACTTTACACAACTAGTACTTTCACCCATTCATATGAGCACTTTTTTTCTACTGTTTCTAAGTGATTCCTAACTACCATCCACACACATTCATACTCCGATGGATGCATCGGAGAGCAACATGAGATTAATATCCTGCCAAGGACACTTGGCATGCAGACTGGGATCAAACCATCAACCTTCACATGAAAGAAGCGGTTTAGTATCACATGATCAGTTACAAACATGGACAGCATAATGGCATATTTTACAAAGAGAGACTGTAAAATATGAAAGTATGAGTTTAAATGCGTAGTATCACTGCAGTGTGTATATGATAGGAGAAATGCCATATCTTACGTTAAAGAAAAGATGTTTGAATAAGTATGTGCCTTTACCGTATAAGTGCTTTATTGAAAAAGTCTGCTTAGAGCCAGGAAGGAAAGCTGGCCAAAATGCAGACTGTATAATTTAATAGACTGAATGCTATTATTAAGGCATGAGAAAATTCCAAATTAAAGCCTATTGTTCTCTACTTGAAAATGGTTGACATATCCCTCCAGGTTTGGGGGAGAGTTGTTTGCCTGGAGCATACAGGTTTAAATATCTTGGGCTCTTGTTTGTAAGTGATGGAAAGTTGGAGAGTGTGGTTGATGGGAAACAGTAATATGAGCACTGTACTGGACCACTGTGGTGAAGAGAGAGCTGAACCAGAAAGTAAAGTTTTTGGTATACTAATTGATCTATGTTCCAACACTCACCTATGTTTATGAGCTTGGGGAAGTGACTGAAAGAACAAGATCCTGGTTACAAGCAGCTGACATGAGTTTCCTGTGTATGTTGGTTGGGCTAAGCCCCCATGACCCAGCTTTGCATAAGTGAAAAGTGTAAAATTTGCTGATAATCAGTAGGAAAAAAGTAAAGAGTTATTTTTTTCCTAAGGATCTGTGCTACTCTGTGCACAACTTTTGTTTTGTTTATGCCAGTTTATGTAGAATATATTTCTGGTAATTTTTATTAGATCTAGAAGAAGAAGAAGAAGATGCTCAGCCGGAAGATGGAGCTTTTGGAGGAACCTCTGCAGACCTTGCAATGATGAGCTCTGATGAGGACGCAGAAAAGTGTCCCATCTGCCTTAACTCTCTCAACAGTCAGCCTGTGGCAACACCAGAGAACTGTGAGCACTACTTCTGTTTCGACTGCATCCTGGAATGGGCCAAGGTGGGTCTGAATTTATGATGTATGAACAAAAGAAAACGTTTACTTATGAAGTGTCTTACATTTTCTAATAATCGCTATTTTCTCTGCAGTTTTATGCTTTTGTGGTAGAATCAGAAAGATTTTATTTATCCCCAAGGCGCAATTAGGATACAACAGGGCAGCATGACGTTAAAGATAAGGGCAGGGCATAAACAGGCAATAAGAATGACATAATAAATATACAGTATGTGTGTAAAAATGAGCACAGATGTAAATGGGAGATCAGAGAATGTGTTGTCTTTAACTTGCACAAAAACAACAAAAATAGAGACTTTACACAGTACACAGAGTTTACACTATACACAGTTTTAAAATTAATGTGACTAGGTGAATAAATAACCGTAAGTGACTAAAAGTGAATAAAGTGTCAGCAATATAAAAGAGTGTAGAGTAGTTTATGTTTCTGGTGTGGGAAATGGTCTTATCGGCTGGAGTTAAAAAGCAGAGTGGCTTTGGGGACAAAGGTGGCTCTCCTCCTCTTATTCCTGCAGGAAATGCAGCGGAGGCGCCGCCCAGAGGGGAGCTATTGAAATGTGGGGTGAAGAATGTGAGAGGGGTCATTGATGATTTTGGCTGCCTGTCTAAGTGCCTGTTGGCTGAAAACCTGTGCAAGAGTTCTGACAGGCAGTCCAATGATTTTAGAGCACACTGATGCAGTGTGCTGCAGTCTGTTCCTGTTCTGAAGGCTGAGGGAGTGGAACCAGCAGGTAATGGAGAAGGTCATGATGCTTTCCAGGAAGGCATAGTAAAAAGTCATCATGATGGGTGTGCTGACTTTAAAGGAGTTGAGTTTCCTTAGGAGGTATAGCCGTTGGTGGCACCTCCTCAGAATCTCCTCTGTCTTAGCAGTGAATTTCTGGAGGTTGTCAAAGATGGTTCCCAGGTATTTGTGCTCCTCAACTACCTCCACTGGCTTCCCATGGATGGTGGTGGTGACTGAAGCAGCCAGATCCCTCTGCCTACTGGAGAAGGTCACCACCATCTCTTTGGTTTTGCTCATGTTCAGTTCAAGTTTAGAGCTGTCGCACCACTCGGGGGGGGGGCTGACAGCAGTGACAGGAGAACTTTGCTGTCAGCATATTTCACCAGGTGACAGTTGGGCTGTGTGGACCTGCAGTCATCGCTGTAGATGAAGAGCAGGGGGGAGAGCACACAGCCCTGGGGGGAGCCAGTGGAGGTGGAACGGAGACCGGAAAGAGAGTTGTTGATCCAAGCTTTCTGAGTCCTGTTGGTCAAAAAGTCCAATATCCACAGGATTAGCTGATCATCCAAGTGAAATTGGGAGGAAAGTTTAGTGGCCAGGATACAAGGCTGCAGAGTGTTGAACGCTGATGAGAAATCAGAGGAAGGTCAACGGCTCAGTTATAGTGTTTGTTTTTTGTTTGTTTCTCCTCCAGAATGCAAACTCGTGTCCTGTCGACCGTATGGCCTTTAACAGTATATACCTCAGGAAATGTTATGGAGGCAAAGTGAAAAAAATGGTGAGTTTGAAACAATTATTAACTCATTTTACTCAAAGTACATTGTGTTATGTTTTCTATTTTCCTACGTGTCTTTATGATTATTGCTTCTTTTTAGATAACTGTGCAAAAGCCTGTGAAGGAAGGGCAAGAGGAAACCGTTAATTTGGACTTGGAGCAGACCAACTGTGAAGTTTGTGGGGGCAGTGACCGAGAGGACCGCCTGCTGCTATGTGACGGCTGTGATGCAGGGTGAAGTTTACATTATCATTTAGGGTTGGGCGTTATGTAAAAATTTTCCAACCGGCAACCATCAGTCCAACAATCGCCGATGGGTGATATATTCACGCATGCGCAGACGTTTTGATGGGCGGGGCTATGTAAACATCCATCGCATGTTTACAACGCAGAAGTCCAAACATGGACGAACTAGTTTCCAAAAAAAACGAAACGCTGTCAGCGTTAAAGCAGCCTAAACGCAGTCATCACGATTAAAATTTTAACATTCTCAACCCATCTGGAGTGCAGAATGAACAAAATTTGGACAAACTGCTGAAACGGCTCGCGTCGTTCACGTCAAAGATCCGGTTCTAAGAGCCGTTTTGTTCGCGACCGACACATCACTAGAGGAGGGTGCATTTCGCTCACAGATGAAAGAGGGTGGTGTTACAACAGCGCTATTGTTAGAGCCAATCTATAGAGAAATATTTTTGATACTGTTTCAGTTATTATGTTACATGTTTAATTTCGTATGATATGTTGTTAGATGAATAAATGCTGCGGGTTAATTTGTGTCGGGTAAGAAAACATTACAGCGCATGTGTGGTAGC
>NW_005187479.1:1881335-1905164 GCF_000239375.1 Pundamilia nyererei | reverse complement strand
TGTTAGAGCCAATCTATAGAGAAATATTTTTGATACTGTTTCAGTTATTATGTTACATGTTTAATTTCGTATGATATGTTGTTAGATGAATAAATGCTGCGGGTTAATTTGTGTCGGGTAAGAAAACATTACAGCGCATGTGTGGTAGCGGGTTAGAGTGAGCCAGGACGGCAATGGAAATGTGCGCTGTAGCAGCAAATAGTTTTTTGACCGTGACATCTTTTGTTTGTATGTACGAGTCAGAAATAAATCTGAACAGCTCACATTAAGAAGTGGAAGAATTATTTTTTCGAAGCTTGGGACAGAAATTCGCCACTACAGCTATTATTATTATTATTTTCTGTTGACTGCTTCTGTTAGCTCCATAACTATTAGCAAACGTACTTACGGGTAAATAAATAAATAAATAAATCGCCCTTGTAAAAACTGTCGTCGATAGTTGATATATTCGTCCAATCGCTCAACCTACTTATCATTGCTAAATAGCCTTCATATTGTGACTCATGCATATGAATGCTTGCATATTTAACAGTAAGGTGTTTTATTCTATAGATATCACATGGAGTGCCTCACGCCGCCCCTTGACTCTGTTCCTGTAGAGGAATGGTTCTGTCCTGAATGTGAAGCCAACAACCGTAACTCAAGTAAGCCTTCAAGTTAATGAAGTTCTTTGTGCAGCACGTGATCATTCACTGATAGTAATTAAAAACAAAACCTAAATGTTAATTAAATAAATATACAGTTTTGTACATATACTGAAAAGTATCCCTGTTGGCTTAAATTTTGTTTTATCTTGCTTTTAAAAGTTTATTCTTTGTGTAATTGATGTTTATACATTTAATTTTCTAAAAAAAAAAAAAAAAAAAGATTTCGGGAAAAAATGCACCCTAATACAGCCTTTCACAAATCAAACTTTAAAATCTCCTTTTATCAGGAGGTTCAGCTGAGGAACTCAGTGATGCTGACAGCCTGCCTTCTACTGCACGTCCTGCCACCAGTCGATCACAAGCCCGTGCTTCAGGCCCCACCAGAGCCATTGCCCGTACCCAGCAGAGCGAGAGGGTCCGAGCCAATGTCAACCGACATCGCATCACACAGGCACGCACGTCGCAGGTTTGGCATGAAGCGTGATGCTTATGTCTTGGCTTATTTTCTAACTCATTACTGTTGCATTCATGTGTTGTTGGATTTTGCAGCTTATTGTGTCAAAGCTTAACAAGGTTATTTGTTCCGCGTAATACATTTATTAATACCATTAAACACTTATTACCTCTACCACGGGGATTATGTGATTGGAGCAGCTTGATTGTTTTTTAGCTGTTAGCAGGATCTATCAAAAAGTCATGGACAAATTTGCTTGAAAATTTTCTGCAAATTTTCAGCCCTGGTGGAGGTATGCAGTCTGGGAATGCTGTTGGTATTGTCATGTATCTGGATAATATACTTTAGTGCTATTGACTGCAAAAAAAAAAAAAAAGGCATGCATTTTTGACTTTTAAGTGTCTTAAATGCCAACTAATATGTTTTTGCTAAGTAGCATTTAATGTTTGAGAGTCAAGTTTGCAGAACGTTGTGAAAGCAAAGCAGTGGAGTAACGCAAACCTTTTCCCATTAGCTGGCCCCGACATATCTGATACAGTCCACTTGGCTGGATGAAACGATTAATGCTGTGGTTGCTGGGCTCAACACAGCTGTATACATACGGGACTTAACACCTCGTTTAGCATCTAGCCGTAAACGCAAAACTGGTAAGTAAGGACATATATGAAGGAATTATTTTAGATAAAAGTACTTGCATGAACAGATGATGAGTGAAGAAACTGATGATAAAATGCTTTTTTTCTCTCCCCTCTGTTTCGTCACCTGTCCAGGAAAGCACAAAAAGGTGAAAAGTAGGAAGACATCTGCTAAAAATGGTAAAGTGTCTAGCACGGGAGTCAAGAGGAGGAAACGAAAAGTAAGGAGGAATAAATCTAGGAGAAGGATGGTAAGTCTATTATCAACATCAAACATTTATATATGTGATTTTAAACATTCTTCATTTTCATTTCAACAATGGAAATTTCTATTGTAGTCCTATGAAAGATTTCAAGAACAACTCTCTTTTCCTGTTAGATGATGAAGAAGGTTGCCACTCCACGAAGCCGTATTGCTAATAGTCTTGGAATTGTAAAGGACAAGAAGAGCTCATCGCTTCCAACAGTTTATAGGCCATCAGAGCACACACTAAGCAATATGCGTGCTGACATAGGAGCTGCATCCCTCTCTATCTATGGAGACCCATTTGATTTGGATCCATTTGTGGATCGGTAAGAGACTCTCAGCTCTATATACAAAGATTAGAATATCATTAAGTTCATATTTATGTAGTTTCATTTAAAAGTAATCAGCCTTCATATAATTCTATATTTGTTACGTGCAAAGTGAAATATTTCAAGCCTTTCTTTTTATTTATTTTTTCTAAGATCAATCAAAGACAGATTTCTAAGAGAATTATTGTGTCAGTGCAGTGTAGCATGAAAGCTATCAGCTTTTTGTGCTGCTGTGGTGGTTGCTTTAGTAGTAGCCTTTAGCTCATCTGTATTTTTAAAATTGGGTGTTTCTCATTTTCATAATGGCAGCAAACCATAGATTGTCTCTGGGTTTCAGGAAAGACTGGGTGTCTGGCCCATGACAGCAATGACAGTCAGCAAACCCATTGGTATTTTACCTGTTTGAACAGCAGTTTATTCAAGCTTGAAATTAAATCTTCTAATATTTATCAAACTGTCAATTCTAAAAATGAAAAATGAAATGTTTTTGTTTTTTACATATCACAAGTGCAGAATATGTTGAATGTTTAATTTCTTAAATAACTGATGAAAAATACTGATTTTCAAGATTTGAGTAGCACCTGTATGTCTCACTGTTTCACTAAACTTATTCGGTTAGAACTATTAACCCAGATGTATTGATAGCAGTGTTGAATATTCTTACACACAAAAAAAAAATACACGTAAAATAATTACACCACAAAGATGTTTTGTTTTTCTGTTATCTAAAAGAGGGTAGTGGTTTATTTTATTGTAACCTGTAATTTATTGCAGGTCTTGTAAAACAAAGGGGAGTTTGGGAACCACTGTATTAAGCTAACTTTTTTCCTTTTCTTTTTGAACCTATGGTGCCCATTTGACCAGTGAGGAGGATGAACAGCAGGCTCATGTTTCATCGCTACTGGAGGCCAAGAGACGAGGGATCTCCTGCTCAGCGCTTCGCTCTCATCAGCCCGTGGCTCGACCAATCACTGCAAGTCTTTCCAGGTATCATTTCCTGTTTGCCCTGGGACGTGGATTAGGTTAAAAACAACTGAAAAGTTGAATAAAGCTTGCAGTATTTGTTTGCTTTGCTCATGCTCAGACATTCATAGTTAATTCATCTGTATAATTATTGTATTAAACAAACTAATTAAATACAGGTAGCTTTAGTTGGATCTGTGCTATTGTGCTAACTGTTGTTTATTAAAATGTAAGCAACATGATTGATGCATCATACGTCGTTTTACTACTACTGCTACTACTGATAAAGTGAGTCATTTTATCAACAACCCCAATTTTATATGGTAAGGCTCATATTGACCCTGTGCACGAGAAAATGCTAACTTCCTGGTTTGAGACCGGATGTGGGGTTGTACATTTCCGGTAGCTTTACTTTTCAATCGCTACTTCGACGATATACTCCAAAATCATGTCCAAAACTCGAAAACGGAAAGATCGCGTTAAGTTACAAAGAGCAGAAGGTGGGAACACTCACCACTGTTGTGTCATAAAAAATCTAATGATCAATTTTGACGTTTAAAGAGTTTAGATCGATCAGTTGTTTACATCACTCAACACAAGCAGAACTGCATTACTGCATGCAGAAGACACATCGTCCACATTCAGAAGCACATCTCTGTATAGTGACTGGTCTTATGATTTAAACAGGCAAATGTTCAGCATTCAAACTACAGGTGAAGAATAGTCAAACCAGATGTTTCCCCATTATGTCGAGATCAGCTAGTCAAGTACACACCTACACAGCATGTTAACAAACCGTGAAAAAAGCCACACAAAAAATGAATGATTGCTGGTAAGGGTTTCTATACATTAGTATTTACGAAGGGTATGTTGTGACTTACCTTAAAAATTACAGCGGTCCCTCGCTAATAACGCGGTTAACCTTTCACCTCGCTGTTTCGCAGATTTTTTAGTGCAAGTTTGCATGCTTATTTTTTTTTATGTCACATTGTGTCCTGCATCGATCGCTAGCAGTGTGACTCTGAAGTGCAGTACTGTATGTCCACGAAACATTTTGCACCGTCAAAAAATAAAATTGGCTACTTGATTTCACCTATCGCTGGTTATTTTTAGAACATAACACCCGCTATAAACGAGGGACAGCTGTTTACAGATACTGAGAAATATAACATTTGAACCCCTTTTCTCTTTTGCCCTGAGGTGCAGGGAAAAAATATCAACAAGTCGATGAACATCATTTACAGATATATTGGGTAAATGCCCAAGACATCTATAGAAATGTAAATCGCCGCTTGATTCATTCATTTGCTTAACTTGTTTTGGACCATAAACCAGGCGCGAATAGGACACCGGAAACAAAGCTCCCCACAGGAGTTTCTGCACCGGAAGTAGCATATGCTAATGTGCACACAGTCAATTATCAGCTGTTTACATCAATTGGTATGCATATCTTTTTTTTCTGTTAATGGTAGAAGTTAATCTACCTAAAAACCATGAGCATAAATACCTTAATTACTATTAAATTACTCCTAAATGTGATTTTGAGCCGTGTTTAAAACTACACATTCAGTTGGTCACTATGGGAGGAAAAACTTTCAACATTTTGGTACAGTTCAGGCAGTTAATATCAATGATAGCGGCTTGTAATTGTAAACCTTAGAAATTAAGATGGAAATGGCTGAAAAGGTAAGGAAAAACTTTACCTCAAAAGAATGAATGGCCACGCCCGACAGCTACTTTTATGTTGATTGTGGTTTTTGAACATAACATGCAAATGTCTAGAACGATTCACCTGTCTGTCGCATCTGTTGTGACCATTTTTCACCCTTGATTGTAGTTATAGAATATTAAATCTGCTCCAGATAGTAGATGAAAACTTGCCATTTTTTTAAAGCTTGAAATTTCTGGTGAACATTAAAACATATCTATTACCGCGGAAGCACTAGCTGGTAGTCGGGCCGTACGCGTGTCTTAGTGCAGTTGAACATAATCCACAAAGTCCGCTTGTAGTCGAAAAACAAACAGGCAAACATTTATTTCCACAGTTTTGAAATACAGTGATCCATTTGAATATTCCTGTACACTGCAAACACGGTAAGAAACTGTTTTTCTCCACAGCTAGTTAAAGCCCCCGTAGCTCCATACTGCCCGTTGCGAACACTCCCCCCGTGCACAGTTACCGTGTGTTAAAGGAACAGTACATAAAAATTAAATAAGGCAAGAAAAAATACAATTTAACTGTAATCTTACGCTGAACAAATTATAAAGTAAAAACTGAAATTCCCCATTATCTTACACTTATCCTTATCCAAAATGATTCAAATTATTAACAAATATACACTCTGTGCAATCTGAGTAAACTAAGAGATGATTAGACCTTTATCCTATACATTCTGTAATGCACATATGAATCTACAAACGTTACGTTTGATTTATATCCGTAAATACTTCACAAATCTTATTGAAGGTTTGCTATGCTATACCAGGAGGGGTATGGATGTCCACCCATCAGGAGGTGTTGTGGAGGCAGCTCCTGTACCTGATCTGCTGGGCAGCATCCTATCAGGACAGAGCATGCTCTTGATGGACAGTTCTGATGTTGTCATTAATCGAGATGGTTCGCTTAAAGCTACCAAACCAAGTAGGTGTATGTAATACATTTTTGTGTCACATATCCAGACTATGAAATGCATTTATATTGTGTGTACTTGTATTTTCTAGCTGTGTGCAGTATATCCCACACATTTACATTCGGGGTGCACGCATTTGTTCTTAAATACTACTGTTTATATTTTACTGCAACATTAAGTTATAATTATTTTTTGCCAAGTGAACAGGCAGTTTAGTATCTGCTTCTGCTGTGAGATAGTATACTTTGTTGTTCTTTGCAGCCATGGTGAGCTAGCGGCACATGTACTAGATCTGCCTTAGCTTAATTGCAGTTCTAGTTAGAATAGCCTGATACCTCATAGCAGAGGTCCATATTTTTAAAAAGTACCATGATAAACCTTAAGATGCTTAAATTTAATTTTAGCAAGAAAACGAAAGTTTTTTGTTTTGTTTTTTTCCTTTCTTCTGTTACAGTGATGCCATCTCCATTAATACCTGGCAGTAGAAAAAGCAGTAGCTCTGGAGATGCAAACAGCCCAGGGATGTCAGCAGGTCTAGGAGACACTTCTGTGTCTGTGAACTACAACAGAGATCAACCAGGGCCCTCCTGCGCCTCTGTGAGCACACCATTGTCCCAGAGCTCAACTCGGTTACCTCCTTTAGCAGCTTCTTCAACTAGCCACACACAAACACCTCTCCATTCTGATCTCAGAGGGCATCCAGGTTTGCATCCACCTCGTCCGAACAGACCCACACCCTCTAATCACCGTGTAAGCAATGGATTTGGAGTCCCTAGGGAAGGCATGTCATCTCTCTGTCCAACTGCAGAGTCAAGCTCCAAAAGCAAGGGAATGATCCCATCACAAAGCCAATCTAAAAAGGCACCTACAAAACCCATGTGGGTAGATGTGTCAGAACTTCCTAGAATACCAAAAATAAAAAGGGAAAGTAGTGGCATGACAAATGATGGCACTAGTCAAGATGGCAGTCATGAAGTTAGTAGCAGCAGGGGTCAGGGTAGGAGATCCACCCCTAATAGTAATGGTTATGGCATGCCTGAAACGGGCATGAATAATCTTTCTGGGGACAAAGGAAGGCAGCAAAGTGTAGACCGGCAAAGGGGCCAGGCTGATGGTCAGGCCCCAAGGCACAGGCCTGATGGAGGTAGCTCATCTTCAGCTTTCTCTAATTCATTCTCTTCATCCTCGTCCGCTGGGTGTCCTGCCGGCCAGCCACGATATGCCTCCTCCTCATCGTCATCATCATCGTCATCATCGTCGTCATCATCAGTGAGCTTCCGCATCAACTCTAGTGGGAACCCATGGCAATCAAGGCGGCTAGGCATTGCATCATCCTCTTCTAGTGTAGGCACCTTCCAGGAACACTGGAGGAAAAAGGATGATGAAGCTAAAAAGAGACAATTGGACAGGGATAAACAAATGCTTTTGGCATCACGTAGTCTGGGTAGTAAGGAGCAAGATAATATATATGATCCCTTTAATCCTACTCTGTCAGATTCAAGCAGCTCAGGTGACGAAACGGAGGGCACAAGCCCAGATGGCACTTCTCAGTATGTAACACTTGACAGGAAGCCTCCTAGTCTAAGTAACAATGAGACTATAATGCAAAATGAGCAGGACCTGGTACAGGTGAAGACTGAAACATCAGAGATTGAGGTCACACAGGAAGGACCAGGGATAGCTCAGGAAACCACATCTGGGGCCAGACTCTTGGAGGACATTGTAAAGATTGAAAATGAATCAAGACTATCAGGCATAAAGACTGAAGAACAAACTGTATCACTTGACAAAGTCAAGAAAGAACCTTGTGAAAATGCAGGTGAATCTGAAATCAGTGGTGACAGATTTTTTAATTCAGAGACCACAGACACCACAGACACCACACCGCCTGCTGATCAAACTCTGGATCTTGTAAAGACTGAGAGAGAGACTCAAGAGGCAAAGAGTGGACAACGTGCTGGAACTCCCAGCAGATCTCTCTCAAAGGATAAGGAAGATTCATCAGTGGATAACTCTACAACTGTCAAGAGGAAACAAAAGGAAGAAACTAAATCACATGTTATGTCATGCTCAAAGTCCCCTTCAAGAGATTTGGACTATACGAAGAAAAGCTCCAAAGCTTTGAAGGAGCAGTCCTCCAGTGGATCTGAGACAGACAGAGGCAGGAGAGGAGATCAGCATGGTTCAGGCCATGTCACAAAGCAAAAAGAAGTAGACCGTGAGGAGAAAGAAAGGAGTTCCAGGCAATCACGGTCTAGAGAGAGGAATAGGGCACACTCAAGCTCAGACAGTTCTCAACCCAATTCCCCTGATAGGACTCACAGAAAGAGACGGCGGTCCAGGTCACGATCAAAAGATGAAAGGAGAAGGTGGCGATCCAGGTAAATATATAACAGTTTTTCAAATATACTTTATACTAATTAGGCAGTGATGCTGTGTTTTATTTTGACCTTCACTGGAATGATTTATAATTGTGGACATTTTAGGTCTGCTTCCAGCTCCAGCAGTAGAGACCATTCAACAAGGAAGAAGCATAAACGAAGGAGCAAGGAGAGAAGTGATGACAAAGAGAGGGACCACGAAAGACGACGAGTTTCAAAAGACAAAAGACGTGGTCGGTCTCGGTCAAAGTCCCAGTCCAATTCACGTTCCAGGTCCAGAACCCGATCTAGATCAAAGGACCGTAAGCACGGTCGGTCAAAATCCCGGTCCAGATCCAGGGAGAGGAGGAGAGAACACAGCAAACATTTGTCTCTCTCTTCAAGAGACAAGGTGGAGTCACGATCTAAAGAGAAGAGGAGAAACAGGTCTAGATCCAGTTCAAGAGAGAAAAGGAAAGAAGAAAGATCATCCAAAAGCTCACACCAAACTTCTCTTTCATCCTCTAAAGACGCAAAGAGGTTGCAAGACAAGAAAAAAGAGAAAGATGTTTCTCAAAGCTACAGTAAAGATGAAAAAGTTGAAGCCAATCTGAATAAAAAGGAGGGTCCATCCTGTTCTTTCACCTCTAAAGTAAAAAAGCCGGACAAAGTCCTCAGTGCAGAGAGCCAGTTCAAAACTACAGAAAGTACAAAAGAAGCAAAGGATAGAAAAGAAATTAAGAAAGAAAAACAGGCATCGGTTGGCATGTTTGAAGATAATCCTATTAGTATATCGATTAAGAAAGAGGAAACAGACACTTGTTCTTTGGCAGTAAGCAAAGAGGATATCGAAGTCCCCATTAAGACCGAGACTTGCGAAATTCCAATTGTTAAATCAGAGCCAGTCTGTGTATCCAGCTTACCCCCCGATACTTCCTTTTCTACGCTGACCCCGCCTGTTGCAGACGAAAGCCACCAGGACACAGTCTCTGAGACTCAGCCGTTGGCCGTGGCCAAACATCAAAACACTGAATTGACTGTCCCTGTAAAACTGGAAGTTCAGCAGCCTTCAGACTCTGATGATGACTTTAATATTGATGTGATGCTAGACACCTTGGATTACGTGAAATCTGAGCACACAGAGAGTAGTGGTGCAGCTGTCGTACAAGAGAAAGAAGTGGTGGCCGGGAAGAATGAGGTACAGCAGATGTCAACAAAAGCAGGAGCAAAAACATCCAAAACACAAGTGAAGCGTGTTACCTGGAATATACAGGAGCCTGAGGGTCCGCAACCAGAGAAGTCTGCGAGCAGTAAGTGGTATATTGTTACTTTACTATATCATGCTAACTAATGTGTTTTTATTTAAGTCACTTCATTATTTTTAAATGCCTTTAGAAGTGATTGCTGTTCAATATAGCCTGGAACAACTGTTCTCTATAAACTGAAAACTCAAGCTTCAAACTGCTCTGAACACTGTTTCTAGCAGCTTTTTCTAGTCTTTAAGCAAAGACTTTTAATATGTAAATAAATAATATTATTTTTTTTTATTTTTTTTACCATAAGACATGCAGAACTAATGTTTTACAGTACAAGTATAAAGATGTGCCGAGATCCGAGGTGTGTTGTGTATCTTATGTTGCTAATTGTGTGTTTTTGTGCTTTCCTTTTCGCCCCCTTGCACAGAACTTGCTCTATATAAACTGAAGCTAAAGCAGGAAGGGGCTCGCAGACCTTCTTTGACAGTCCAGGCATCCAGTCAGGTAGGTCTGAGCTACTTGCCACTGCAGTATTTACCAGATATTTTTTGCATGTGCTATTTCTTATGTAATGGCAATATTCGTAGGAAGGTGGCAGTGTTTATCCAGAAGAAGCAAGTTTGGTGTTTTTATAGAGACATGTGATAGAAAGTGAAACTGATACCAAAGCAATTTCAGAGTAACTGAAAGTAGAACTGTGCATGTAAGCAGTACTTATAAACTGTGTCCCCATACAAGTATCTGTAAGAGACACAACAGTATTGTTTTAGACCCATCAGTGTTAGTAATTATTTGTATAGACACACAATAAAACACAGGTTGTTGAGTATAGGACAAATGTGTACAAATTGAATTTTAAATAATTGTGCATTTGGAGTGTGACTTGATTTTAAATTCATGACCACAATTTTCTGTGTGTTTATATGATGGAATATTTTGAATTTTTGTAGGTGGTGGTCACTGTAAAATCTCCCTTGACTTTTACAGGATATTACTGCAGCTGTTAGTGACCCCTCCAAGAAGTGTGCTGATGGTCTTCTCAGTACTTCCTCTAAATCTGATGGTCTTCATTCTGGGGAGTTATCGGCCACTGCACAAGGAGAGGCAGAAGAAGGAGATTTATCAAGGAAAGACAAGGTGAATAGAAATGCATTTTCAGCTTAAATAAATATTTGATTATAACTTTTACCTTCATGTTATGCCCCTGCAGACTGAATTTGTTGGTTGTTTTTTGTTTTTGTTTTTTTTGGGGGGGGGCTGGTCTGGTCTGGGCCATTCCCATTAACTTTATCCCAGGAAGGCTGTATGGGAATTTTTTCAGATAACTGAGATACATGGATGAACTAATTGCATGTTAACTGTAAAAGGTTACGGTCCCTGTAACTTCATAAAGCTGTTTCTTTCTCTTCTTTTTCATCATTATTATTATTTCGAACTGTAATTATTAAAAAAGTGCCCAACAAAATGAAAGGAAGACATGGTAGCCTTTTATTTGCAGGAAATGTCAACGTTCAGCTTCACCTTATGTTGTGCAAAATCACTTCTCTGACCAGCCCCCCAAATTCGAAAGAGAGAGAAAGATTGTGACACCATGCTTCATGTTTGGGCTTGCTTGGATAACACTTTGGAAAATGTGTGAAATTTAATTGCACAAATCTTCCATGCTGCAGGGAACATTTGTGCAATTAATTTTCACACATTTTCCTATACTGAAGAACGAATTTGTCAAAGAATTTGAAGTTCGAATGAAAGCAAAAGCATGCACAAATGTTAGTTTCAAAATGAACGTGTGGAAAAAATTATGTCACTGCATGAATTATGATTCTATTTCTCCTAACAGTATTTGAAAAAACTGCACATGCAAGAGAGAGCGATAGAAGAAGTTAAGCTAGCTATCAAACCTTTCTACCAAAGGAGAGATATCAACAAGGATGAATACAAGGAGATTCTTCGCAAAGCTGTCCAGAAGGTGGGTTAGAAAAATATGATGATGATGAAATTCTTTTTAATTCTGTATTTGCTTAAACAGGTTTTTTTTTAAGGTGTGACTCAGGAGTTTCTCAGTGTCTCTTTTAACAATTTGAAATGATCTTTTTCTCAGGTGTGCCACAGCAAGAGTGGAGAAATCAACCCAGTGAAAGTTGGAAATCTGGTTAAGGCATATGTGGACAAATATAAACATGCTAGGAAACATAAAAAGGGAGACTATTTAGGAAAAGCCCCAGACACCCAGGCTGAAGCAGCCAAAACCTCTGACAGTCCACGATGAGGCAGGAACTATAGGCAGGGACAACTACACCCACAATATTCACTTCATATTCATATTTTATGCTATATTATTCTATGTCCTAGAATTGGGCGTGATCACACTCTAAACATACCAAGTGCAAAAGGTCAACCAACCTTTGCTCACAGTTTCAAAATGGAACATTTTCTATAATGTTGAGATTTCTATCTTAATGGTATTTTGAACACAACCTTTATTCATTGATGACTTGAACAGTACCTATTGGTGTCTCTTGCCAAGAACTATTCTCCGTTTGTAACACAGCTGAGAAACTTAATGGGAGACTTTGAGAGTGTGCCTTATAGAGGCAAAACTCAAAGACCATCCCATAGAGGTAAAAACCGGGTAGCTTTCTCCACCGGCATATCACTGGTAGGATACAATGTGGCGTGGCGTTTGAGTTTTCTATGTATTTCTTTTGTTTGTTTGTTTGAGAGGGAAGGGGTATTTATCATAGGCAAAACTCGATTTGTCAGACGTGAAGCGGGAAAATATGAAGAATATGCATATTTAAGAAAATTACATGTTAAGAGAGCACATGGTTATGCAATTTTTGTAGAAAATTTATCAGTAGACTTAAAAATAATTTTAGTTTTGGTTGTAAATATAATATATAGATTTGATACATTCACCTGTATGTTCCTTTCATCCGTGTTGCCTGTTGCGAATGATTGACATAAATTTGTTTTAGTTCAAGTTGACTGTGTTTAATGTTTTAAATTTAGCGCTTCTTTTCATATTCATATTTCTAATATCCATGTCTAATGAACTCAGTTCAGTTCAGCATAATGCAGGTGAATTTGGAGTGAATAGTCATATTCACTGTTCTCCTTTGCTGTAGCTTCAGCTCCTTTTAAACCCATAATTTTTTAAAAGAACCAGAGAATATTAGTTTTTGTGCCAAAGGAGTAAAATGAATACAAGATCCATAGGTGAGATTTCATTTGTTTCAGTATTATGTTTTTAGACAAGGGATACAATTCCATAGTAAATAATATAGCTTTTACTCAGGAGTGAGGGCAACACATTTCTCAGTGGCAAAGGTGGAAAACCCCAGTTATTTTTGCAAAGAATGTGGTGCAAATTGCCACTCTGTTATCTCTACTAGTTTGTCGACTGTAAACACTGATTAATTAGGTTGCTGGACCTGCCTTGTACAACTTCCTTGTCATTATCTTTAATTGTGCTGTATAAAGCCAGGAACTTGGAATGGAAGAATTTAACAAATAGGTGCTCATGTTATCTGAATGTATGTGGGGTTTTTTTTTTTCTCTATTTACTTGATCAGTCCAGGTGTTTCTACAGGGAAACATCAAATAATAAATCACTGATGACAAAGAGATGTTTGTCTTAGTTTATTTCAAGTACTCACTTACAGTCTGTCCTGTTTTTTACAGTTGTGTTTTAGGGATTTTTCAACATTAGCAGTTTTATTTTATTTTAAAATTTTATTAACACAGTCTTAGCTTTACACGAAACTATACCAAGTTTAAAATAATCTATTTTAGATTTTACATAACCCTTTGTGCATAACTCATATACAGCAAAGGGTATGGAAATGGCAGTTTATTCAGTATAAAAAGTGCAAGATGAAAAGAAGAATAGCTGGTCAGTTTCTCATATATAGCCAGTGGCAGTATGACACAAAAATATTACTATACACATACATCATTATCTTCAAACATACACACAGTAGTTCTATAAATATGTAATCAGTAATATAAACTTAGCTTGTCAGAATGGATTTACCATTATAATAAGCATTCATTTCATTTAATATAGAATGATATCAGTTTAACAATACATTAGATGAAAGACAATTGGACAGTTCTAAAGCGATTTTTAAACTGAGGTTAGTAATGTAACAGTACAGCAGTAGATGGGGCATTTCCCCTCATGTAGTGAAAAGCAGGCACATGGCAGTATTGGCAGCTATAACACAATCACATTCAGCTGCTGAGCGGCCAACTTTTTAGCTGATTCAGAACCTAGTGTAGAATGTGTCCCATTACCCCATAGGAAATTAAAGTGGTTTCAAATAAAAGTCAGTGAAAGATCAAATTTCAAATCTGGTTCGGGAAAAGTGCAGCATCCCGCATCGGGTCTTCAGCTGTTAGCAAGGGAAAGCAGGAGCTGATGAGATCATAGAGGCTGTTATGTGAGATCTGTAGGCTGACGTTGGAGCTGTAAAGAGACGACGCTCCCTCCATCTGGGCTATCTCATGAAGATGTCGACAGATTAAAGGTACCACCTGCAGAAATGGAGAGAAAGATTTACGGTAAAGTTGCATAACTGCTGATGACAAAGTAACCATTGAAAGTGACGGCTGATGATAAGCAACAATAGTTATAGGAAAAACATGTCCTACTTGGCAAGTCGACATTCAACATTCTTTGTCCAGTATATCCACTATCCCTCCTCGGCACGTCTAAACTATTGCCTCTAACGTTCTGTCACCAAACTTCTTCTAACTATAACTATACTATGCACCCTTCTGCTTTTATGCAATTAAGCTTACATTTGATTTAAACTTGTATATACACTTTATTTCTATATATAAATTTTTTTTTCATATCAATGATTGGTTCTTTTGCTACTGAAAGTGCTGGATACATTTTTCTATGCAGATGAAACCCACTGAAACAACTGGGGTAGTTAAACTACAAGCATACCATGAAGCGAGAAAGGTCTGGATGACCAGGATAACTTATGCTAATAAACAACCTAATTACTATAAGGTCTGACTGGTCATATTCCATTATGCACAGAGCACCTTTAGTCTAGTCTTCTTCACTGTTACCTGTCATTCGGCCCCTGCATGGTCTTATCTGCAATTACTGGATTCCCCAACACGCCAGTTGTTTTATTATTATATTGTGTGTAGTCTGTTTTAAATCCTCTTCCCTCTAACTTTAACTGGTTGAGGCAGTTGGCAGCCCACACCAGGTGGCAGCCAAAAGCCAAGTGTTGCCAGGTGTTTCCTCAAAGGGAATTTTGGGGTTATTTTTGTTCAGTCTCTGTCTTACAGTGCAAGTACCCAGCTGTGCTTTTTTCATGAATTATTGGTAAGAAAATAAAACAAAATTGAATTAAATCGAATAACTGAGGTGAAGCAGGGCTCGGGGGATGGTGTTACCTTCACTACAATAAGCTTCTTCTCCAGCGGTTTTCCATCTGGAAACTTCTCTCCAAAGCACATGGTGATGGTGTATTCAGGAGATCTACCATTGTTCTCCTTAAACTGTTTCAATTCTGAAACAAATTCAGGGGGAGTCATTTATTTCAGGATGAAATCCATTTTTACTTCAGTAGTCTAAGGAGCTTGAAAAGAAAAGTGTCTTCTTTAAGTTGCTTTAAGACGTTTCACCTGTCATCCGAGAAGCTTCTTCAGTTCTAAGGTCAAATGGTGGAGAGTCCCAGATTTAAGCCCTACGGGAGTGTCCCCCCAGGAGGAACAATGGACCCCCTAATGATCCTCTACCTAATCACATGAGCCAAGGCGTGAAAATGGGTGTAGGTCACAATCAGCCAAGTTTTCGGTTGAACTCATTATGAAACCAAGCGCCACCCTATCATGTGATTTCCAGAGGTCAGAAGGCCCAGGATGTGAGTGGGCATTAAGGCGCCTGGGAAGGGATCTCAAAACTGGATTATGGATGGCAGTTGGTGCCGTGAGCCACCACCTCTGTTTGAAAAGAGGTGTTGGCTTACGAGGTGAAACGTCTTCAAGCAACTCAAAGAAGCCCAGACGCTTTTCTTTCCAAGCTCCTTAGACTATGATGACCTAGATGACTAAGAACCTTCACAGACAGTATATGGTGTTTATACAAATATATAAATGAGCAAAGATCTACACCTACCATTCACAAACTTTTCAAAATTAAGGAGCTCCACCATGGTGTTTTGGGGAAGCTTTGCTGGCTCTGCATTAGCCAAACTAGGGTCACTGGTACTGGCAAACACATGGCATCTATCCTGCCTCCAGGCATAAATACCAGTTTCTCGCACTTCCAAGAATAGACCTCTCTGGATGCTATTAAGTATGTGGTTGGTGTATTCAATCTGGTAATAAGAAGGTTGTGGTGAGTAAAACATGAAAATGCTTCATCACACAGCAGTATACTGTACCTAAAATTAGGGGTAAAATCCATCTGTCCTATTCTAAAGTCAAATTTTATTTATCACATCAGAATCTGTCAGCTTCATGCCTGAAGTAACATAAAAAATAATTTCTAGTGTCTGCTTGGATGGTACAACTGTGTAAAACATGCATCTAGCTAATGTAATGATTATACCTGTTTGTGGTCCAGCAGACCATCAGTGGAGGGGAAGCAGAGTTTGAATGTGTCATACTCAAGGGCCTCTGAGTTGTAGTGAAGCTGCAGTTTGGGAGTGTTCAAAGTCATCTTTACCATTTCTTTTTTCCTGTAGTGGATGGATACCTCTAGGTCAAATAGCCCCGGCTGAGGTACTGGTGCAGGAGTTACTGTACAAAACAAAACAGTTAATAGACAACAGATCCCTCCTTCTTGGGTAACTATGTACACATATTTTTTAGTAAACCTTTCATCTAGGAAGATAAATTTGTATAAACATACCTCCATAACAGGTTTGCTGAACTGGTAAAAGCTGTTGGTTGTTTCCGGCTGCTACAGGATAGCTTTCAGTTGCGGGTGGATTTTGCTGGCCATAGTTCTCTGTCCACAGTTGCTCCTCTGTTTTGACAGTAAAATCATTTTAAACTACAATTAACCTCCATTATAAACCACAGAAAACCAAATGCAATCGACAAACTTTACCTGTTGGCTGGCTGCCAAGACCCAAGGCCATCAAATCGTTAACCAGATCATGCTGTTTATTGGGGAGAGGCAGTGAAACTGTTAATTTTTAGACAGAAGCACAAAGACAAGTGAGATTACACCAACAAAGAGAAGTGAAAGTGTGCTTTATGTGATGCTGAACCTCATTTGCTGAAAGGAGGTACTCTGTGGAAGAGCTGTATATATCTGGTATAATGTCATTGCCCTCCCAAGGGTCGCGTGTTGCCAGACCGTCTTGGTTTTCTTCAGGGAAAGATGAAAGATCAGCGTTATTTATACATTCAAACTCGGAACAGTTTTACCCCAGAATCTTGGCCTAAGTGACAATTAGCTTACGTGCAGTGTTGATAACCTCATAGACTTTATGTGGGTCATCAGAATTCTTGGAGTTATCTTTTACCATCTTGAAGCGCACAGAGAGGTTGTTCAGAGCACAGCGGAAGTTGGTTTTCCACCTGGCTTTGTCATTAGGGAACTCATTAATTTTCCCACTTGCTACTGCCCAGGCCTATGGAGGAACGCCGAGAGGTGTAAACATAATGACAGCCGGGTAGAAAATTCAGACTTACTATACATTTTATGAGATAATTACACACATTAGACTTCACATGCACCTCCTAATTGTTTTACACACTATTTGCATTTCACATCTAAGAAGAAGTGGCTGTTTATGAAAGATTTAGACACTTGGCTGAAATCTGTAGAATTCCTTTAATAATACTGGCACCAGCGAATAATTGTGCTCCAAGTATGAAAACAAGCTGTGGTTTTGCACATCAAATGTATCAAAAACATTAGTACAGGATTTCTTTGACTCAAGATCAAGTGTCACTACTAGAGATGGTATGCCATAACTGCCTCTGGGAACAGCTGCAACAAGCCAAACAACTCCAGCCTGATAGTAACAATAACACGACAAAACTATTTTTGGAACTATTTAAAGCACACGCTTAGTTTGTAAGTCGCTTACTCATGAATGTAGTAGCTTATTATTTCAGTAAAAATGTCAACACAGTCATTTTAAGCCTTTTATCTGATCGCACGGATAACAAAGGTTAATCTGGCAATAAACTTACCCGGAAGATTTTACTGTCCTCGTCACTGCAGTCTTTTCTGGAGTTGTGCTTCCAGGGGACTCTGAACTTGTTTGTTGCAACATAGCACAGGCCAGCATACTGGCCCGTTTCCACCTGCTCTAATAGCCAGTTGGAGAACTGAGGTTTTGGGAAGCTGAAGGGAAACGCGACAGGTCAGTGCTGTTCTACAGCGACAACAACCGTGAATAAAGAGACGGCTTACGAGCGCACAAGGGGAAATCTAAAGACATTCAAAAAGAAACTCCTAAATCTGGAAGCTGCAGATTTATTCTACAGCAATAAACCGCAGTAATATTAACTATTAAATGTGCAAGGGAGAAAAACAAGACGGGTTTCTTCTTACCTTTGCATTTCACCGATTCTCTGTAAAGCCGTCGGTCTGATTTTTCCGAACACGTCTTCTAACATTTATACTGCGATTATAAGTCCCTCCTTCAGAGGGTGGAAGCATCACCGGCATGGGATTTTCGAGGCACGGGTGGCTGAGAGTGTTTGCTTCTTACACAGAATTTGCAAGACAGCCTCGCCGACCGGATGTAATGGGCGTGTTAGTGGGTTTGTATAATGGAATTTCTCGCTGGAGTTTACTGGGAGAGATCTGAAAGTCGCTGGCTGCGTGCCAAGCGAAATTTGTTTCTCTTGCGTCGGGAGCGCGCACTTTGCAGTGAAAAGGGGTGTTTTTTTTGTTTTGTTTTTTAATAGAAGAGAATATAACATAAACAGGTTTCGTGTCTACTGTGCAAATAGGCAACACAAACATAGAGCCCCAAATGCTTCATCGCCCTGCCGTATGGAGGCTTAAAGTTGTCTTCTGACTGGAAGTAATCTAAACATTTTGGAGCGGCCCAGCCAGACCGTCATATTCAATCTGATACAGAATCTGTGCAGTGAGCTGGAGATTATGGTGATGACAAGGAGGCCTTGCAGCCTGGATGAATGAAAAATGTCAAAATACCGACTTCTTTTTTGAAGAAACCCCAAAACACTTTAAATGTATATCCATTCGACCAGTATTCAATCATGTGGTCTATCTGGGGGAAGGGGGGTTTCTGTGTTTTAGCTACAGAAATCTGTTTTATAAAAATAAATAGACAGTTGACAATTGTTTTCAGTCATGTGCTCAGCAGACATAACCTTTGGCGATTTTCCAAAAATCCGAGCAAATAGTATTTTTATAGGACGTCTGAAAACGACTAGAGCCGTTTACTTGTTGAGAAATTGGTATATTGAGCGTTAAAGATTCTCCTCCTATTCTCTTATCTCTTAATAATCCGTAATGATATATCAGTGTCTGTTGTAACCAAAAACTGAGCGGTAATGTAAAGAAACCCATCTTTCACTTTTAAACAAAAGTCACACGTCACTACTTCCGCGTCTGGTTGTTTGGAATATGAGCCAGGCTCAACCGGATACGCTCTCCCTGCTCAGTGCGCGCTCCCGACGCGGGGAAACACGGGACGGGAGTAACTATTTCGTCACTCCGTCAGAATCATTACATCATCCCATAGGCTTACTGTCCCATAGTTAAATGCTTACTCGAAGAGTTTTTTGCCCGCTGAAACTTTGGGTCACGCTCAGTTATAGTGATCAGCTGGGAGTTTCACCAGTGTCACGAAAATTCACGAGCATCTGATTAAAAATATGCATCATTTAGCGTATTATTAACGGCCTGCATCCAAGGCTCAGATATGTTAACCGGTGGATCATTCCAAACGTGACCTATTTTGCGATCATGTGGTCTACAAACCTAGGCTCTACAATATATATATCAGTAACATTTTGGAGAATTTTGAAGACTCTGTCCACATCACCACAAATTCTAGCTGAAATTTCACATTCATCTAATGAAAAAAATGTGAATTAGACAGTAACAGCCATATAACCAGTGCTGGCATATCCTCCATACATTACACCACCAACAGCATCGCCGCTAGCCTGAACTCTTAATACAAGGCAGGATGGAGCCATACTTTCATGTAGTTTAAGTCTAAAATTTTGGCATTCATCTGAATTTCACTGCAGAAACTGAGACCCAACAGCAACATTTCCCCATCTTCTATCGTTCAATTTTGGTGAGCCCGTGCATATTGTAGCCTTGGTTTCCTGTTCTCAGCTGATAGCAGAAGACCTGTATCTGCTTCAAGGTATGAAGTGCTCTGCATAGAAGCTCTTCTGCACACCTTGGTTGTAACAAGTGAGTTAATATTGCCTTCTTGTCAGCTTAAAGCAGTTTGGCCATTCTCCTCTTACCTCTGACAAGGGTGAAACAAGCCATTTTCACCCAGAGAACTGACACTCGCTAACTTTCTTATATTCTGGGCATATTCTGTAAGCCCTAGAGATGATTGTGCATGAAAATTACAATAGAACAGCATTTTTGAAATACTTAGATCAGGCTGTTTTGCACCGATACACATGACATGTTCAAAATCACTGTAATCACCTTCTCCATTCTGATGCATGGTTTGGACTTTATCAGGCTGTCTTGATGTTTGCTGCTTGGACTGGATACTTGTGTTAGCAAATAGTTGAACAGTGGCTGGTAATGTGTTGGTAGTGTTGTTGTACATCTTAACATTAATAATGTGTAAACAGAGATATACAAATTACACTAGTGCACACGCTATATTATATAATAGGGTGAATGTTTTCATTATAGTGTGTCAGAATATCAAATAGCAATATATGTTAATCTTTCACACGTATCATATGATTTAGCAACTGCTAAACATCACTTAAGCAGTTTCGACTCAGATACCTGACATGTTTCTGATTTTCTGAATAGTCTACATTATTGAATGGTTTCACCTTGTCTGTACTTTTTTTAAACTCTTGCTAAATGAGTCCCCCTTGAAACCACCAAGTTCCAGTGAGTTCAGAAAAATAAATCCACCAGTGAATACCCCACAGTGTGTATTAAAAGCTGTGTGTCTCTGTGTTTGAGACTTTCTGAGGCAAAGTTCTGCAGGTGTTGTACAGACTTGTGTCATGCGGTAGAATCAGAAAGAATATTAATAACCTGACAGTGATACTGCTTTGGGGGCGTCTCAGCTGCATGCATTGTAGTTTGCGTTATTGACGAATAAACCTTTGTTGAGCTACTTGATCCAACACAGGCATCATTTCCTCTTTCCGCTGTTGTGTTTTCAGAATTTCTCTGTGCACAAAAGACTAACTGAAAGGTAATTTCTTCACCTTATCCTCCTAGGAACCCTTTCTACCTTTCACCCACAATCCCAGCACAAAATGTCAGTTTCTTTGTGTGCTTTAGATATTTTACATATTCAGATTGCACAACCATGTTCTGACCACAGATTGGGTTGCTGACATTCTCACTTTTTAGGGAATATAGCTCTCAGGGCCGAGCATCTGTGTCAGGAATAAGGAAGTGATTCATGCTGTAGATGGAGCACTTCTCTTTTCTTGCTCACTGAAAACTGTGTGTTTGTAGTCTTTGTAGTTGGACCTTGTAGAACCCCCCCCCCCCCCCAAGGCTCAAAGAAGCTAATCAAGAAGGATCTGGCCTTAATATTGACACAGAACACAGATTGTCACATCCTATTTTGCTAGTTTATGCATAATTCAAGGGTAATATTTTGACTTGTCTGCAGAACACAACAGAAGATCATTCCCGCGTTTGAGAGATAACATACAAACAACATAAGAAGCACTCAGCTAGTCCTTGAAAGACAAACTTGTGTTAAGCAGGTGCATTTCAAGTCAGACTTGTTATGCTTTTAAAGGGGATTTCTACTGGGAATTTTAAATATAGATTCTGCCCCCCCTTCCCTCCACACACACACACACACACACACACACACACACACATTCATCTCTCTGTTTTGCATTCTTTCTCTCTGTGTGCTGTATCATGCCACATACACGCACATACTTTAACAGGGAGCAGTGCTGGCTTAACGTATTGTGAGTAAGAAAAATAAACAGACTTGCGGGGGTGTTGATACACTGGAGTAAAGAGGTTTGATTGGAAAAAAGAGAACCACCGCTTTTTTGTAAATAGACACGCCCTTACAGGTGAATGAGATTTCACCTGAAGCTGTATGAACATGAGTTGATATTCCAAGAAGATAGCGTTTGTTGATTCAAGATTTATTGATTTACTGGCAACGATGTTTGCCTTTATTGAGTTGCATTATACACACACAGAGTTCTGGCAATTGTTGTCCATCCTTTTGTATATTGCTTGTTTTAGGATCACTTATAGGATACCTCTTTTCCAGCCCTGTGTCATTGTTGGTTAATTGATAATACTCTAATAATATCCTGTGATCAGGTGCGTCTTTTGGGCAGTTGTCCAGCCCAGTGACTGTCCTTTGAAACAGATTTCATATTCTACAATTTTGCTCTAAGATGGTTTTTAATATAATTTTTAATAATGTTTGATATGCCTAATCAGCACTATGTCAGGAAGTCAGACATCTGCTGAGCCAAGACTGACTTGCACCGTAGGTTCCAATGAAAGCGTGTCTCAAAACAAAAGCAGTTTGTTCAAAACAGAAACTAAAATCCTGGAGGTATGATGCAGTATGTTTTTTTTAAACGATGTCTCAAAGCGAGAAAGCAGCATAAAGTGTGGATTATATGACTTCCCCTAAGATGAGGTTATCAAGGTCCACAGATCAGTCGTGGCAGTGACCGTGCTGAATGAACTTGTTCTTACAAAGCGTTCACTCGGCGCCCCCTGCTGTTTTTACGGAGAGAAGCGAAACCTTGGCACCACACCGGGGTTTGCCATAGGCTACAAGACGCTATCCTTCGAGCTGGAAAAGGCAGGTTATTATGTTTATCACCGTGTAATTATATTATATTACATGGAAAATACGCATATAAAATTAACAACATCAAAACACAGCTGATTATTATATGGCACTCAAGCATATGAATGCAGGAGTGTATGGATTCTTAAGGCAGGTTTAGAAAGTCCCCAAAGTGAACCCACTTAAGCTTTTATTTATATTTAGTCGTGTAAAATAAACTTTACCCCATCGTGATTTCCTGTTTTTTCTATGTGTGTCATCCTTAAATATTTCAGATAATCAAATAAATTCAAATATTAGAAAATAATAACGCAAGTAAACACAAAATGCAAAAAACCCCAAACATACACATACATAATGACATATAATGTCATTAAAAAACGACAATAAAATGATTGTGAATTCTCTCATGGAAGTTCCAGCTGAATGTGAGCCAATAAACAGGCTTAGGGTAACCGGGTGTGACTCTACCCTCCGGTATTGGATGACGCAATGCTGATAGTGGAGCGATAATAACAGCAGGACCGGAGTACGAATTTCAGATTCTGTCCCAGAAATCTCGAACAAGAAGTCACTTTGCCTTAACTAACATGTAATGTAAGTGTAAACTAAATGTAGCCACATAGTACAGTAGAAAAGCGCAATCTAGGCACAGAGGGGCAAAAACTATCAGGGAATTTCGTTTTCTTCAAAAGTGTAAAGTGGCTTTGAATGATGTAATTGCTATTTTTCACCGCCAGATGCTGCAAATGTCCTTTAGAAAAACACGATGCAAAACTCTCCGTTTCCACGCTGACCTGTTGGTGTTTTTGCTGTTAAGGAAAGTTTTACATATACAAAATATATTTCTAAGATTCGAGTCGATGCTGAATGAAACTAAATTCAAATAAAACAAACAAACAAAAAAGGCTTCAGTTTAGAAGAAAATGGTTGCATGAAGCTGTCCAGTCACGCTGTGGTGCTGAAATATTGCATCCGTGCACCAGCGCATTTGGGTTTGGGTTCATCTAGCCTGTAACATCCTACAGACGTAAATGGGATTATTATAACATAAGGGAATCTTTTTTAAAACACAGATGGGAAATGAAGAGATGCCGTGCATCTGAAAAAGATTTTTTCGGGATAACCTGTCGATTAAGCGCAAACAAAGTGGACCTGCAGGGCACAGACTCGAGAGGTAGCCGTAATATTATATTTCCTTTCATGAATCGCGTCTCTGCGAGTTTTATAACTGTGTTCAGAGACACGCTTGCAGTTTGCAAAGCTGTAGCCTGGATACAGCAGAGAGCGTCCTTGGCATTTGCGATTGTAAAGAGCTGGGGGGG
>NW_005187479.1:1872417-1881315 GCF_000239375.1 Pundamilia nyererei | reverse complement strand
AGACTGATAATTTGAAGACTTGCCAGAGGTACATTGTCAAATTCAAAAGGCATTTCAAAGAACCACACCATTCACTTTTTCATTCTATCTTCTTTTTTCTTCTTTCTCTGTCTTTTTTTCCTCCCTTTCTTTCTTTTCGCACGGTTGCAGACCGTTTGAATCGACCAATGGGCCTTCAAGTTAGAGACATTGGAATGTAAATGAGCCCAGCGCGTGCTCCCGGCGCAGTGAAAGCCCGGGATTGTTTATTGAGCTCCCGGAGCCACGCGCCTGGCCCGGGGGAGTCGGTGTGCAGAAGAATCACACAGCGGGGGCGGGGCCTCGCCACGAAGCGTGCGTCTCAAAAAAGGGGTGGGTGGGGTGTGTGTTGGAGGCGCGTGTTGAAAAAGAGGAGTGCTGCCAAAGTTTGGGTCAGATCGGCTCGTGGAGTAAGCAGTCAAGAGAGACTTGGACTAGAGTTAGCCACACGGTCCCCACGCGAAGGACACGAGAGCTGTACACTGCCAACTCTTCTCCTCCTGCCACAAGTTTCAGGCTGTCCCTCTTTGCGAGATGGAAACCGCGACCATCACCACCACGCAGACTGCATTCACCTTTGGACTTAGCGAAAGACGCGCCAGCATCAGCCTGCACGCCCCGGCCCAGGACTGCTCGGTGAGCGCTGTGCACCAGAACACCAACGTTGCCGGCTACCAAAGCAAAGCCAAGGTGCTGAAGAGACAGCGCTCCAGCTCTCCGGAGCTCCTGCGCTGCAAGCGTCGCCTGAGCTTCAACGGCCTCGGCTACTCCATCCCCCAGCAGCAGCCTGTGGCCGTGGCCAGGCGGAACGAAAGAGAGAGGAACCGGGTCAAACAGGTTAACATGGGCTTCCAGACTCTGCGTCAGCATGTGCCAAACGGCGCTGCCAACAAGAAGATGAGCAAAGTGGAGACGCTGAGGTCCGCGGTGGAGTACATCAGAGCTTTACAGCAACTTCTAGACGAACACGACGCGGTGTCGGCTGCTTTCCAGTGTGGACTGCCATCCCCGACACTGTCCAACAGCTACTCTGCCGACCCGGAGTCGCCTCACTCCACCTACTCATCAGATGAAGGTGGCTATGAGCCTCTGAGCTCAGAGGAACAGGAGTTATTGGACTTCACAACTTGGTTTGACAGGTACTGAGGCTGTCATGTCATAAATGAACCGCATAGCAGCGTGTGCGCGCAAAAAAGAAGAAAAGCGTCTGACTTCTTCCAGAAATGCTTCGAAAGACTCGATAAAGGCATCAGATCTGTCTTGCTCTCTGTGCTTCCAAGTGATCTGTTGCCTCCCTCACTCGGGCTGCTTCTGCAGGAGCAAAGCAATAGTGACAAACAGGGAGAATGAGTATGAATGCGTGAGAGAGGGAGCATCTTGTTGCATAGAGCGTAGTCCTCACAGGAAGGAGGGAATTGGACACGTTGACGCGTGGAAGTAAAAAACTGTTTGAATAAGTGCAATTAAAATGTGACACAGCAGACTCTGCAGGGACGGCGCTGTCTACAAGATCTGTTCGTCAGTAGTTCATCAGACCCGGACTGCCTTCCTCAGCTGCCACATCTGTTGAAGATGTACAACATAAAAGATGCGTCAACAGACTTTTGTTTTTCTTTTTTCGTGATGTACGTGTCCTCTCCTTTCATAACAAAGCTGTACCATACAACAAACTGTTTTAACACGAAGACATATTTTTGTACATACAGTCAAACAGTGTTGTAGCAGAACGTTCACTGCCACTTTTTTTTCCTGACAGTGTTTTGACAACCAGCTGTCAGCGGGGCGGCGAGCTGGCATGTATGAGTTGTGTGACTGGGCAGCAACATCAAGGCTACTGCCTGTAGTTTATTTGTGTGTGTATGTCTTTTTAAAAAAATAGTTGTCAAGGAGACATTTATTAATGTATGCACTCTCAGCTTCCCGTAGCCTAAAATGTAAATATTTGATTTTAACAGATATATTTTGTGTAAAACAAGTTTTATAAATAAAGATTAATCTATTTATATTATATGTTTTTGCAGTGGCTTGGTTCTTTAGCTGATATTGCGTGTGCGTGTGAGTCTGTGTGTGTCAGCAGCGGCGCTAATTGAGCAAACGAGGGAGCTTCTCTTTTATTCAAAGCCCCTGCATGACCTTTTGCCGACTTGGTTGGGCACACGGGAGAAAATTGCGCAGCTGGGCGAACACTCACCAACCATTATAAACGCGCACCTTCCACGGCGCTTTGTCTGCATTCAGGGCAGGGAGATTAATATTACGTTTCATCCATGCATTGTTTCTTTTGCGTACTCTGCTTTTACCCAATGTCCCAGAGTGCCTGGAGCTGAGGGAAAGGAGGGGGTGGGGGTGGCAATTCACTCAAAGGGTATAGACACTTTGAAATACAGCCTGGGGAAAGTCAGCAAGACAATGAGACGGGGTCAAAATTCTTATTGCCCGATTGAGATCAATCTAAATGAAACCTGGGGTTGTAGACTAGTTGTATCCCCAACTGTGTTTTTCATGGCGCACACAGGCCAATCAAAAAGCCCATCTCCTGCGAAATGGGGAGCACAACGCCCCATTGTGAGCACTATTGTGTGCGCCTTTGCGCCTCATTATACGAATTATTGAAGATCTTCTATTGTAAATAAACACTGATGCCGTGTTCAACTAAGCAGAACGAAGTATAACGAGTTTATTCTCACCTGGCGCGCCTTTGGGGTGTGGAAAACGGGAGCAAGAGAAGCTGCTCTTGTTTGTGAATTGTGAATGTACTTTTCCACAAAATTTAAAGAAGAGACGTTTTTTAAAATCACTTTTGATCACTTCATATATTACTTAAAAACAAAAAGTATGTAAACACAACAGCCCGATATCAAAACAAATTTTATATACGTTTTATAAACGTTAAAAAGTAGCAAAGTCAAGATGAGTAAGATGTTTCTCTCTCTCTCTCTCTCTCTCTCTCTCTCTCTCTCTCTCTCACACACACACACACACACACACACACACACACACACACACACACACACACACACACAATGGAGCCTGCAGGTGTAAGCCACGTGCCTGTACTTGGTCACAAAGGGCTCCGGCTCTCCCATTGGTTAATGGCTCGCGAATGTGAGCCCTGTCGGTGGAGGCAGTGACAAAATCAAACAAGTGATAAATGGCATTAATTACGCTCGGCATTATAACCTCCTACGTCACCACGCCTCAAAGAGACAACTCAATGTTAGGCGCAAAATACCCCGCTGGTCCATTATTATTCGGCTGAAATGGCGTTTGCTATGTCCTTCAGTGTCAGGCAGAGGCCACGGCACAAAGTAAAAATAAGCGCTTGTCTCATGTCCTCCTAAGATTGATATGCAATTTTCTCCGCGGCCATGTAGGGAGGAGAAGGGGCGAAAGTAGATTTATTCATGTCATTTTGTCCATGGCTCATTTTCACTTTGACAATACATAAGGGCGATGTTAATTTAGCCATAGTCCACTGGTGAATATCAATCACATGGAGCCCATTTATGCATGCGTTTTCGTGCGCAAAGCCATGATTTACGCTTAAACCATGGAAACGCCAAATGGGAACGTATAATATAGGGATAAACTGGCCAAGAGCGGAGTGATGAGAGGTCATCTGTTGCTTTGAATGCAGTATTGAGTTTGCCTGGTGAATTTTGGCTTATTTTTCATGACGCATTTGCATGCGTATTTTGCACATTAATGAGCTACTTCGGATATGTTGGGTACGAATGTTTTGACCCCTTCGGCAAAAACGTTTATCTTTGTTATCCCACAACATGAATCATTTTCGAAGGCAGACAACACGCAATTACAGTCTAACTGACACTATTTACCAAACAGTTTTTCTTTTCATTATCTTTCCCTTGAATCAAAACGTGAGCATATCGGGATGATTCCCATAGAAACAAAAAGTATAGTCATCACTATTTTAGCAAAACAAAGACAAAAAAGTGGGTTATAGAAATATTATTTCAGCATATCAAAATAAAAGTCATGGCTGCATTAAAATGTGAGACAACTGTTACTTTGTTCTGTTTTTAAATCAGGATCTGAAAAAGCCCAGGATGAAATTTCTGCTTTTCATTTAACATAAATTCTTTGTAAAGGGGTTTGAGTTTACTGTTGTGATGTTGTCTGTGAGGACAAGGATTCTTATTATGGTCATTAGTGAAGACAAGTTCAGGGATGTTGGTTGCAGAGATGTTGGATGGATGTTTTGAAGTAATACTACCCCAAGCATAGTCAGAATCTGTAAGATGTGAGTGAATGGCTCATCCAGTCATGGCTCAGAGTCACATCCTCCTGCTGAAAGTATTGCTTTAGATTAATACCACCTTGTCAGTGTGTCACAGTTTTTGATTTTTCATAATGACCTTAACAAACATCATCACCTCCTTTCAAACTTAACATTAATGTAACACGATCAAAATAAATGTACACAATCCACAACAGATTCATTTTGGCTGATAGAAGCACTTAAAACATTTTTAAGTGAGTGAAGAGAGTCTGAGTGCTTAACGTGTGTGCACTGAAACTATTTCCTTTTTTGCTTTTGTATTTTAAATGAAGACAAATATGATAAACAAGGTAGAAAACTTCAAGAGGTACCAAATATAAGGATTTTAGCAGCATGTTAGACAAGAGAAGATGTTTAGAGATAAGTGCAAGAAGAAGACAGATGAGTAGGTGGTGTGCAACCTTGAGCGATGCTTACAGAGGTGTTAATGTTTAAGCAGAGGCACAGATGTGTTTCTGTTTAACATAGAAACACCACACACACACACACACACACACACACACACACACACACACACACACACACACACACACACACACACACACACACTTGGAAAGAGTTATTGTAGCTGGACCCTGCGGCTATTACCTGATCTAGGTAGTAGAAAGACTGTTTATTGTTGTAGTTTTTTTTGCCTTAAAAAACCCCCGAAGAGTTCATTTTTTCCCAAAGCTGTGCACTAACAAGCAACTCAGCAAAGTCCTTAATCTCCCACTCCTTGGGCACTGGTGCAACCAAAAGACACACATCACAGGATCGACTCTTGTACCAGTGCGCTCACAACACTGCCTGTCAACAGTAACAATCTGACAGTAGCTCATTACTAACACAACAAAATAACCCATAAACACTGACAGGTAACATTACAATAAGTATAGCAATGACTCAAGCTTTTACAATAAAAAAAACTGTTTATCATGAAGGTGTGACCTTTCTCTCTATGTTGGAAATAATTCAGAGCTGCCGTAGCTTCATTAAGCATTACTGGGGTCTAAGCAGTGAAGCTGTAGAGATACAGAAATGTCTATACATTGTATTTATTTTTTCTGTCATTGGCGCCACAAAGAACTGAAATCTGGGTCAAAACTAACCAAAGTCATTTCACCAAGTAAGTAAAAGTCTAGTCTAGGTATTTATTTTTGGATGCAACTTTCAAACCCATTTTTAAAAAAAAGAAACCCATTTAAAAGCTTCCAAATGATATTAAACAAATTTGGTGTAAATGATCTTCGGACCAAAGTGTGAAAATGAACCACCAGGGGGTGCTCCAAAAAGCGAAAATTCTTCATAGCAATAGATTTGCTCCTATTCTTCATACACTTTCTTCATAGATGTGAAGCTTTAGAGTTTTCAGATACCAAAATGTTTCTTTAATCTAATCTAATGCTGAAGTGGCTAAACATGAGCTGAGGTCATATCTCAGCAAATGTGTCATTTACTAACACCAAGCGTGGTGTGTGGACTCCGCACCCATTCAGTTAACTGCTAGGGACACTGGAGTAAGCAACATGTTTTTTTCCTACGAGCTTTTAAGATGATCAAATCAAACTTTCATAGAGAAACCTGCTTGTTCTTTACAGTTTTTATGATTTGTACTAAACTGTTATTTTTTTTAACTCCTTCATTGTAGCCTAATTTCTGAATATCTCTTGAAGGTGTCCTAAAGTTAGAACTGAAAGCCCACTTGAATATAAGTGTCAACACAAGATCTTTATCTTTGCCAAATTGGGCCTGTCACATTGTATTTTTCAGCAAATATTACAGGGCCACACAAGAATGCTGCAAAAGCCTTAAAGTCTAGTTACTAGTAGGAATCTTGCCCAAGTCACTTTTGCTTTCTGACAAAAAAAAGTCAGCAATTTGACTCATGTTGTTCTTCTGTCTTCCCAAACTAAAAGAAAGCAAAGTCTTCTTTCTTAGCTTAACGGAGAAAAGACGTTTGAATGCATGCATGCATTCACCTCAGGACTTTTAACTGACACCTCTGTATGTGTGTGAATAGGCCCTAAACTTCGGTCGACCCAGTAGAGGAAGAACCCAGCTCAGGCCTGAAGGTTGGAGGGATGGAGGAGGTAGGGATGTGTGATTGGGTGGAGGCGGTGGGGCTGTGATTTGCATGGGCCATTGTGCTGCACAAGTTTGGGTGCTTTTTTTCTGGCTTGGGCCCTTTTGGCCATTTACTTCCACTCTGGCTGGCTGTGGCGAGCTGTGAATAGTCTCTGCTTGGAGGAGACACAAAGACGCTTTTGTGCTACGGCCGCACCATATTCATCATGTAATGCCTGTAAGACAAATCTGATTGGACGTCTCTGTCACTTTGATGTGGGTCCAGAGTGCGAGTGGCCCTGAGATTGCTAACTTCACTCTCTATTGCCTATTCTGCAGCATTGATATGGGGGAGGAGGCAAAGGGGACTGAGAAGAGGTAGCTTAGAGGGAGAAGGAGGAGGGAAAGGGAGAACAGGCAGGGGGTAGTCCTCATTATTTGCAGGAGCAAATTCATAATAAATTTCCCCATTCTACAAAACCGGGTCGAGATGATTGACACTACTTTACGCCAGGCCGAACAAAAGCCCTGATTTGAGCAGAATACCAAATGAATGGGGCGAGCGTGGACTCAATTCAAACAATTTTAATCTCACCCTGTCCTCTCTTATTTCTCTTCTTCTTCTCTCTCCCCCTTTCCCTCACACTTACCCTCCTTTTTCAGCTCCAACTCTCCTGCCTCTTTTGTCCAGAGCATTCTCATTTTACAGGGTAATTCTACTCCAACGGATGTGCTAATTGTGCTGGGTTAAACTGGATGCTGGTGGACTCCTGTGATACAGAGCTTATCCTTGCCTAATGACTGTAATGATGGCTCAGAGAGACTGCAGCCTGCAGCCTGGAGTGGACTGCTTGTATAGAGCTTGAGAGGGAGATGTTTTTTCTTTTAGATTTGTATGGGCTGATAGGAAATGAAGAGCAGAGCTCAGCCTGATGTTAGGGTTAGCTGAAGGAAAGAGGCTTAAAAATGAAGGGACTTCAAACCGATGCGTCCAGCAGCAGTGCGTGGTTTCTTACAAGTGCAGGATGAATTTAATATAACCACAGGCAACAAGGAAGCTTGTTTTGAAGCCACAAGAATCAAGTTAGTGATGACTAGAAGAATGTAAGATCAATGAACTTTTAGTGCTGATGTGGGAGCACCACACAGAAGTACAGAGCGTGTCAAAGTGAGGCTCATTATAGAGGCAGTGCAGTAACAGTGATACACAGGACAGACAAATAAACAAGTTTTCTTTGAAGCAGCATCTAGTGGCTAACAGTGGAACTGCACTGTAGGCACTTGAAATGTACTGGTTTCAGAAGTTGTAGTGATAATTCTCTGATTAACTAAAAACAAAACACTCCAAAAGTCATATTCATTAAATACTTCCATGCTGTCAGTTTAATTTCAGCCTAACTAAAAATGCATTTCCTCCCCTGAAGAGCTGCTGGGAGCTCCTTAGTACCGCACCCACACTTGTTCCGTGCTCACTTTTGTGATGATAACATGGTAAGTCATCAACAAAAAAAGAAAGGTTTGCATGTGTGTGTGTTTACCGAGTTCAGGTGCATTCCATCACTCAACAATATGTAATGTTTTAACATTTGTGTATGTGTTGGGTCGGTGTGCAAATATTTATGATTGTGTGTCTGTCAAAGGTCGCACATCTAACTCTAAAAAAACACCTTTCCACGCTCTACTTAAACAAGCTCTAGCCCCTCCCCGCTCTCTCACACACACACAAACGCACAAACTGGATACATGCATGCAGACATGTCCCAGGGTCTTCAGCAGGTTCAAGCCTGCCCCTGGAGAACTTGTTCACAGTGACACACCATGGCTTCATCGGTTTCTGACATGTTTCGCCGTCAGCTTTTTATATCACACGCTTCATTCTTCTATTGTTTGATTCAGACAGACAGTAGGACACTTAGATATTTTCCTTTATATGGCTTGTGAATAACTCTGCATGTGCCTTCTTTATGGCGTCAAAGCAAAGTGTACCCTTGCTTGTAGTTATGAAAGGTTGCGGTGTAAAGATTCAATAGAAACATGAAAGTGCTTGCAGGATTGGGATAAAAAAAGATACTACACACACAGGTGGATGAATGATGTTTTGTTTGATTCGTCTGGTTTCACAGTATTGATGATGCATTTTATTCACTTACTTCTTATTCATATATTGATCTTGTTTTGGAACCTTTGTAGGTATTCAAAATTACAGCAAGATACAGGGCACCATGCTTAATTGGAGTTAATTTACATTTTTAAATTACTGTATATTATGGCAGCATCAAATACTGCACCCTATTCAACTACATTTTTTGACAGCTATGCTTCCTGGTTACTTCAGCTTTTTATAAAGATTATAAAAAGCTGTATTAGAGCCAAAGAAAGGTCAAAATGTGACAAATGCATTTGAAATGTGAATATATGGTGAGAAATATAGATATTTGCAGCACTTGGTCACTCTCTCCTTCTCTTGTTCACCCACACACACACACACACACACACACACACACACACACACACACACACACACACACACA
>NW_005187479.1:1814828-1872397 GCF_000239375.1 Pundamilia nyererei | reverse complement strand
ACACACACACACACACACACACACACACACACACACACACACATTCACATACAAATCCATAGTCTCAGGTCCCCCTGCACCCCGTGCATTATTATCAGCAGAGATGCCCAGGCTTAGAGTCCTGCACCCTCCTCCCTAAGACAAGGTAGAGGGAGGATTAGTGTGCACCATTTAGGGCTTCCTTTCAGCCTTCCATTTCATTTCATTAGCTTGTGACCTCTCCAGTTAATTATTTTGATCTGGCCAAAGTTTTGGCCTGCTTTTGATGATCCTGACTGACTCACCCCCCCTCCCCAGAAAGCACAATACTTAACACACCCATTGAGGGTAAGAAATGGGAGACGTGAATAGGAGAGAGGCACGAAATGGGAAAAACTGAAAGTGGCATTTACCAGTCACAGGCAGAGGCTGTATTGAAAGGAACCTGGTGATGGCAGGGTGGTGTTAAGACCTCAGAATACACTTTTGTTTTTCACTTGTGAAGTCGACAAGAGAATAAAAACTGTAATGCTTGAAAAAATTCAAGGGATTTCAGGTGAATCCCTCAAATGTCAAGTCTGTTGCTGCGGCCACTTTCTGACAGTTTTCACATTCTGATCATGCATATGTAGCTGGAATTATGAAACAAATTGCTCCTTTCTTTAAAGTCCACCTGTCCATCTGTTGCTCTGATGCACCAGTTGCCTGTATTTGTCCATCCTGTGGATGTTTGCAAAAGGATAGTTTCCATTTGACCGTGGCCACACAGCTCCATACTAAATGCAAACACAATAATCTTTGCAACTTGTGCTATTTAATGCCTAACAAGCATGCCAACCAATGCATTTTTATTTATTTTTATCCCAACATGAAGGATGAAAAGTTTTGAGGGTGGTGCAGTGCGATGGTTGCCTGATATCCCTGTTTTTTTCCTTCCTTCTTTCCTGCCTTGTATGCCTTGCCTTGCTGGCACTGCTGCTGGCCAGTTTACTCTGTCTGGCTATGCATGTAAAGAGTGTCCCCTCTTTGTTCCAGTCTTGGGCCCACAGCCAAGCTCCCCCCTTCAAAACTTAAGCCACACACACATGCACACACACGCACACACAGTACCCCACTCACCCCTTTTTTACTCCCTCAAACAACTCTGTCCCTCTCCCCCGTGCTGCCCTCCAATTGCAGATAACAAAAAACGGAGGATAGCACAGCAGAGACAAGCATCACTTTAAAAAGCAGGTGTCTACAACTTTTCAGTGCTCGTCGATTTCAAATGGAGACCCTTTAACCTTCGTGCTTTTCTAGCTGGTGGATGAGGTATCCAGTCAGAAGCCTAATCAGTTTCCTGTGACAATACTGGGAGGTTGAGGGCTGTCAGTCCTTCTTTCAGACAGGGGCTCCAATGAAGCTGTGGAAGGGGAACCCCCTGATTGATTAGTGCCTCTTTATTGAAGTGTGTGTGTGTGTGTGTATGAGCAACAGAGACTGTGTGTCTCTATAGGGCCCCAGCCAGAAAGCTTTATTTAAATCCAGCCAGAGAGAGTACTATAATTATGACTTTTTCTTTTTGCTGGCCGGTTAAAGCTGACAGAGAGGGTTCTTATGGCTCACTTCACCCTCTCAGCCTCCTAAAGAGAGATTATTACTGCCCCCTAAGAGGCCTCGGCCAGTCAGTCTCATCAATGTGGCTTTATAGACCTGAGACATGGAGCCAGGTCCAGACCAGAACTCTAAAAAAACAAAGGTGGAGGACAAGTCAGTGTGTAATCCCATTCGGCTGTATTCACCAATGCCAGTTTGGGTGCCCAGTGTTAGAGACAGAGAGTGGGGTCAGTTCACAGCTATCACCACCCACAAACAAACAAACAAACAAACAAACATAAGCTAACCGAGGGTCAGGTAAATTAGCAACACGAGGCTGATCCTGTGTGGCCTTGTTCGTAGGCAGTCTTCTGCTTTCTCTTTTTAACAGGTCATTGACTATCAGTATGTGTCTGCTGTTCCATCTGTGAATCCCGGCAGTGGAGCAATGGCCCTGCTTCCATTGTTCAGCCTCTATCTGCTGACCATTTTTAGATATGTGTGTTTGTGTGTTCATGTGTATGCTCACCTGCTCAGTGGGTGGTTTGCCTCATAATTCATACATTTAACTCTACTTGTTTGATTTGTAGTTCCCCTTTATTGGGTTGCTTTCAGATAAGCCAGTAAAGACTTTGTGGAACAGTCAACATGGCAGGGGTTGTCACATGTAGGCAGGAAGAGTAATTAGGCTTCATTGGCTCAGATAAAAAAAATCCTTTACGGACGCTAAAGATAAATGTCATTTAAACACTGTAAAGCCATAAGTCAAACTATAAGCGAGAGTGATTTATTTTCGACAGGCCTGTAATAAAATTAATGAAGGGCGGGCTAATAGATATCGTTAGCCTACAGATAAGGAACTACGAGACTTATGACACCAGAGCACAGCAGGCTCATAGTTTGGCTTTACTAACTCGGGCAATAAAAACAACACAAAACTGCTTTGTTACCAAATTTATTGCAAAATTAAATAAATTCCTTTTTCTGTGTTGTGCTTATATTTGTGCCTCTGTACAGAAGTACAGACTTACTGTCGTGGTGGATTCAAAATTTCTTTGCTTTCACTGCATATTTAAAGAAAATTACTTTAAATATGTTCACACAGGAAACCAAGTATGCACAGTTAACTATACAATTTTACTGAATTAACTGTGTCTTATTTTTAATTTAGGCTTTTTTGGTTTTTATCTGAAAGCCATCACAGGAAATGCAAAGTATATTTCACCGAGCCTAGCCCTGACCACAATTATTCACCAGCACAGAAATTAAAAACCTGGCAATGGGAGCTTTTTCATCAGGAGCCGCCACTGCACAGCTAGATAGGGTGACCAGATGTGTCTTTTTTACTGCACTGCATTTTTCCTCGTCCCCCTGTCCCACATGTTGAGAAAATGTCTCACATTTTGACTGGTTCTGCAGGACATGCACTTTTCTAAAGTCTGGCTTTTACTCAGTGTATATGAATGTATAGTCAGAAGAAGGTTAGCCTGTGTAATGCTGTACTCATCAGAGAAAGTTAGAGTAATGCAGTAACACACACAATTTATTGTATCTTTGAGTAAGATATAACAATTTCAGACTACCTCTCAGCATTGATCTGGTACAGCTAGATGTCATATAAACATTTTAAAAAAAGTTCAAGAGCACATTTATTTCCCCCCAAAATATCGCTGGGTAAAGTACCATAAAAATAGACTCAAAATTTAAAGTAGTAGCATTAATGTGTTACATTCCACCACTGGACTTAAACATTGGACTTGGAAATTTACCCCATCGGACAATGTAGGTCACTGTGTATGCACCCACATGTGTGTTCACATTCTATTTGAACCATTATAGCACACTACAGACAGTGTCATTGTTCACACATCTATGACACAGACACAATAACACAACCCTTCCAGGTTATCTTGAGGACCTTGAGCTGCACTGTACTGCCAATGACAAACTGCTATCAGACCTCAGACCTGTCCAGTTTATTGCCCTTAGCGCCACAATTGTCTATAGAGAGCTTTTGGGTGATGTTTCTTCTTATGATACTGTATCGATTATTAATGCATGAGCATGGGCTGAAACAGCGCTCATTGATTTGGCCTTTTTCATGTTTGTGCATGTATGGTCTCAAGGTTAAGCGTTTTCACCCTAATTTAGTTTCTTGTTATCGTGTCAACAGAAGTGACGCAAAAACATGTATGCAACGATAGACATCAGAGTCAATATTTGAACTTAGATCCTTGTTACTTTCTCCCTTCTGTATTTTCTTTAGCAGTTTTTCTTTGGCTCTTGTCATCACTGTGAGCAAACAGGACTGGTCATGTCATTTGAGTCCAGGGATTAACAGAAGCAAAGAGCGTAATCCTAACGCTTTGAAGTGCATAAGACGGTGCAATCTCACATCGCACGGAGCACCTGAAAAGTCCTATCATTGATATTGATTTAAAGAAACCACCAGGCTGCTTTCAGCTTTGAACTTCACTTGATTATTCTTTTTATTTTTTACTCTCAAAGGAGGAATGTCAGAGTCATTTCTTGAAGAGTTACAAAAAAGAAAAACAGTAGAAACAAATGACTCAATACAGCCTTTCAGTTTATTTATCCACCATATAATAGGAATAAACAGCCTATTAGTTTCATGCATGTACTTTAATCTTTAATCTTTAAGGCGAGTAGCAACAAGTCTGACCTTTTCACCATTAATCACAGCCTGTTAGATAACAACTTCAGTCTCACTCTTTACTGTTTCTGTTCTTTTGGTTGTTCATGGCCTCCATGGGTGTAGAGGATTCGTAGCCAAACACGAAGGCAGCATTCACCCCCGTTTAAGCATTAACCATGTCCTCCATAAGTGAATGAATGCACAGGTCCTCACATACCCTTTCCATCTGACCCATACTCAGACACACCTGTGTTCAGCATGTCTTTTAGCTGGAGAGCGAAAATTCCAACATGAGCCCATTTATCAGGGGGAGAAGCTCAGCGATTAGTTATTGGTGATAAAGATTTGAAGTCAACATCCCAGCAGGTGTTTTTTTTAACCTCTCTGGCAAGAATGGACGAAACCCACCGCTAGCCCTCCTCCTATAACTTAATTATAACAGCTGCAGGAACAGCCACACTGATTTTATTGGAGATGCAAGACTTTGGACTCTCAGTGTGCCTCAGAGTTTGTTTGATTTTGGGAACTAAAAGCGCACTGGGACCTGAAAACAGTTAATGATGTCAGCCTTAACAAGTAAATAGTCACGAGATACATCACTGGCCCCGATTCCTAAAGTAGATCTTTTTGGATTTATATATCTATATATGTGTATATAATCCCTGAATCAGGTCCTTTAATTAGAGAGGTGTCCTACAACAGGACTAAAACACACAGGTCTATTTGACCCTTAGGCATCCAGTATCAGTGCCGAGATAAGTAATCTCCTTGTAGACACAAGAATGTGTGATATGCTTTCGCCTCTACTGGGGGGTCCACATTCACTTATCTCATGAACAGCAGCAACTTGCACCAGCAGCAGTAGCATGTTTGCACCCCCCATGCAAACAATTACGATAGCCACCTACCGAGGCAAGCAACTCCATCAGAGTTTGACAGGAACGAAGCCACAGGCTGTGAAAATTAACTAAGTTAGCCTTTCAGTTGCTAGTCTGTGCAGAGGAAGCCAGGCAGAGAGAATCTGGTTCATTTGTTCCCTGATCAATCAAAGTCCTTTATGGGTTGACATCAGAGAGTTAAGTTGGATTGTCTTCCTAGTAATCCATTCCTGTGATAGTTTCATCACAATAGACAACAAAAGAATGGCAGTTGGTTTTCCTGCAGGGATTCTTTACTGTATTCGACAAATACAGATGGATGGACAGCATGTATTTGGTGCTATTGTTACATGGTGGGCAGGTTGTCCTGCATCTGCTGCCCACTGGGACCAGTTACTCCATTAACAGTCCCTCCAAAATTCCATTCATTCAGGTATTGTTGGTGCTCAGTAAACCGATGTGTTCAAGATGTATGGAATAAAGAGGTAGATATGAATTTCATTTTAAACAGGGCGCCATGAATTAGTTTAAAATATCCTGTCTTTTAAAGATGGGTTAAAATAAAATTTAAGTTACCCAGATTTCATCCACCTCTTCTGTTACTGCCAACCTTCATTTAAGTAAACACATTTAAACACACGGAAAGTTGCGCGCAAACTGTCGTTGTTCACTTAGGAAAGACTCGTCTTTAACTGGTCCCTTAAAGATAGCAGAAGACAGGCGGGTAAACAGAAATATGATAAAGCAAAGAGGAACTAATAGTTGGTTTTCTTGTGTGCTGCCAGAGTTTGCTTAATGTTAAACTAATAAGATAATACAGGGACCACGTAGACAGAGAATTGTGTGGCGTGTGGTCCCTGTATCAGTGGCTCTGATTTTCAGTTAGATAGTAGAGCCAAATTGTGTCTGTGCGTGTGTGTGTGTGTGTTAAAAGATTTTACAGCACCCATTCACCGGCAGGTGTGATTTTAAAGTGCAGTGAGTAAACCTGTGAACTCTGCTCCTCAAGTTGTGTTTGCTCAGTCCCATTTTGTTGGGACAGAAGAAAAGTGATGATAATGTAGAAGATGATGACTAATACAGGAGGAATAGACTGCTATGTATACTGTGCCAAAACACCTCACCAGGGGCAATCTTGCCACCCATCATCACCCTGTTTTCTCACTTCTCTACCACACAGCCCCATTTCCTGACCACATTTTCACGCTCCAAGGATGCTCCCAGTTTGTGACCCATGCAGAAGAGAAGGGGATAGCCTATGTTGGGGGAAATTTGGTTGGAGGGAGCAGAAAGTCAGTGGTCCTTTACAAATATGACACATAGCCACAGGTTTAGGATGCTGGAGTGAAAAAGAAAAAAAGGAAAGTGGGGAAAAAAGATGGACAGATTTCTATTCTCAGCTCATCGACGTGCAGCTGATTTATTTTTGTGTAAAAACAAGTGCAATATTAAATGTTATTCTTGGCATATATTTCAGTTTGATTTAGTAAATGTGTTTGCCTGCATAATAAAGAAAAGCACTTGCGCAAACTTTCAACTCGGTCTAAGTGTGTTTGCCACACACTTGAGATACACAGCAAAAAGAAGAGTGTGTAAGCTGCCGTGTCTCCGAGGCATTAGTGCACAAACACACACATATGCACGCAAACACATTGTTGTTTTCCCTCAAACATCTTGGGATTTGGAGTTGCTGTGCTGGCAAATTAAGACTCCCAAGCATCCAAAAACAATTTTCCATTCAGAAGATGGAACACAGGTCTTTGTTTATTCCCTGCTTCATTCAATTACCCCCTCTTCAGTTTGTTTAACATTTCATACTCATGGTCTAATTTTTTATTTGGTTGCTCTTCAGATCTGTAAATTAATGCCTCAGCTGAGTGCAGAAGCTGCATGTGGTGTAGAATTCATTAAGCCTGCTTGTCCCCCTGCTCGTTTGTGTGCACACATCCCATAACGACGGCATCCCCAGTTAAAGTGAGCGTGTGTGTGTGTGTGTGTGTGTGTGTGTGCATGTACGTATGTGTGATACTACGGTGAAAGGCACCATCTGTTCCATGTGACAGTAATGAAGTGAGGGGCATTGTGGCACAAAGCCTCAGACCCATTCATCACAGCTGTAGGCGGGCCAAGCATATTCCCTCTGTCTTATAGGGATACCTCCACACACACACACACACACACACACACACACACACACACACACACACACACACACACACACACACACACTGAACGATTCCAGTTTGTTATGGTTTGAGTGGTGTGTGTATGCAAACACTTGTAGAACAGTTATTCATACAGTAAACGTGAGTCATGATAGCTCAATGAAATACTGCACGTTATCAGTGGCATCTTAGAAGTGGATTTATTTGCATGTTATCTGTGTATCTGCAGTACCAGCTAGCCTCATTTACATGGCATACCGTAGCAGCAACTGTACTGTGCTGTGGAACCGTTTTCAGCTCACAGTTGCAAAATTGGGATTCCCACACAATAAAGACCTTCAGTTATTTAGATGAACTGTTGAAACATGACTCTGAATCCCCCTCAAATAACAAGGCAGCCTTTTTTTTCAGTATTTATTTCAGTTTCTTTTTTTTGCGCCTTTGAGTGAGCTTTTTCCCCTGCACTTGCACAACCCGTACAGGAAAAAGAAAAATGGCTTTTGAAGAGAGGCGAAATGGACATTAGCTTTATTTTTTTATTTTTTGCATGAAAGGCTAGAAATAACTGCAAACGCCCGTGCACCCTCACAAGACTGAAAGAATCCAACTGTTTCAGCCCGTTAACCACAGGTGTATAAAATCAAGCTAATGGCCATGCAATCTGTCGTTGCAAACTTCTGGGAAAGAAGGGATTTCTCACTGAATTAAAGCGTGCTACACTAATGGGATGCCATCATTTCAACATGTCGGTTTAAAAAATGTCTTCCCTCCTACATGTTCCATGATGAAATGTTTATAAAACACAGCAACTCAGATTCTAGGTACAGTTTTGCTAAATTACTCAAATTAATGACAAGGAGCTAAAATGGTTGTGGCTAAAGAGAAAGAAAGTATGACACACATTAGGCTCAAGCTGGAGTAAAGTGATGGAACTGAGATGTCTGAACTCTACAGTATGAATTATAAATATACAAGCTTAACACTTAATACTGTGCAACAATGAAAGTGCATTAACCAGAAACTAAAGAAAACACCATGTAAACTGTCACAGCAAAGTCTGTGCACAACCATTATGTCCGGTTAAAAGATCAGCCAGATAAAGGTAGTCGTGTGAGTGGATGACACGTCTGACAATGTTTTGTTATATTCTCATCTGTTCGATTAATCAGAATAAAAGAAAATAAATAAAAACTACAGCAGATTTTTCATAAATAAGATATGAAAAGAAGTAACAAAGTCACCATTCTGGGTGCTGTTTTTGTCATGAATGTAACTGTTTTATTTCTGTTATCGATGCAACTTTTATAAAAAAAATGATCAGATTTAAGCCTACTTTTGTTTGTTGTCGGTCAGTGTTTGAAAAAACTAGAAGTACACAATGTGATAATCGTGCTGATCTTATCCAACAATCGGAAAAAGACAAGGGGGAGACTTTTGCCTCTAGGGCAGAGTTTTTTGGCACAGAGCCCCCTCTTCCTTTACATCAGTTTCAGTTATCAGACGCTTTTTTTGGTTAGGTTTAGGTGGATAGAAGTGTTGGGTAGGACTATGAAAGAATCATGAATTGGGCTCAAATACACCTTTAAAAAATGTTAACCGCGTCTTAGAGAGGCTGTCAAGCAGAAAGCATTCAAAGCAACTTTCCCATGTGGGTGTTAGGTGGATGCAGGTAGGACAAAACTATCACAACATGTTTTCCTTCAAGTATTTCCATTTGTAGTGGGTATAAACACTTTTTCTCTTAGATATGGATCAAATGATACCATACACTTTTTTAATCTATGCTTTTCATCTCGTCTAAACTGACAAAACAAGCTATTGCCCAATGTTGTGGATGCTGATGAGGAGATTCTAGTTAATATGTGCTTTGCTAAATCAAAACAAACAAAAATATAACATACAATTATAATGTATTGCATATATAATATACACCAATCATTTGCAACTTTAAAACCATCTGCCTATCACTGCATAGGTCTCCTCCTAAAGGGTGAGGCAATAATGATTCAGTAGGTGTTATATGTCAAAAAAACATCAACAGGATTTCCAAGACCCCAATTTGACCAAAACAACACTGAATGCATCAGTGTTCTTTACATTACCATGATAATAACCTTATTTGTAATGAGTGTTTGGGAAAATCAAGAGTTCTTTAGTAGAGCTGAAGCCAAATCTATCTGCCTAATCTGTTGGATAAACCACAATCTCTTAACCCGTTTGCTAGTGTATGATCATTCAGTAGGACAGAGCAGTGACCAATATTTCAGAGCTGTTATCTGGATAACAGATTGTTCCACTTGCCTGTTATTGATTGTAGTAAGACTATACGTGTAGCTTTGCTGGCATCAGACACTAGCTGAAGATTCTGAGACAGCGTTTTGGGCTGTTCACCTTGCATGCAGCCAAAGTTTGCTAAGATTTGTCAATAAAACTCAGACTAAAATAAAAAAGAGAGTGCTTCTTATACCAAAAAAATCCTGTTTGTTGCCAACACATTCTGCATAATGCACAGATATCAGTGTGTAGAGATGAGATAAACCAAGACAGGCCTCATCTCTGTGCAAATGATTAGAATCATTGTTCAAACACTGACATCAGCTGGAAGCGCTTTATTCCCAGCTCTGTTTAACCAGGCAGGGCTTTTCCTAATACTACCAACACTAATATTGACTTTTATGGTCTAATCCCTCAATGTCTTGCCTTGTCTCCAAACTCTGAATGCTGTGATTAAACAGCCCATTTATCATATTTTCAGAGGCTCACTGGAGGTGTCTCCTCTCTATAACCTACACTCCCTCCTAACTCTGCCTTGTGATTGTTTAGCCGCTGCACAGTTCAGTGCCATTGCACACTTTCTGTTTCAGTTGTTTGGTTTTTCAACACCCCATTCTTGCCACCACCACTGCCAGACCACCATGCACAGCATCTCTCTAGCTGACATACAATGAGGTTCATTCTCCGCACTTTTTGCCCTCTCTCTGCATGGGTAGCTTGTGTGCGCGTTCCATCTTTAAACTACATCAACACAAGCTTTGTACATAACTGCCCTCTGTGACCCCAGGCTGAGGAAACTCCCTTCATCTGGCACTGACACACCCCCATTCACATTTCCATGTTTGCATAATTACACAGTTTTGAGCTTGTGTGTGTGTGCTTGCTTACGCTGTGTGTTTGTTTACGTGTGTGTTTAGAATAGCGATATCTGATTGGTGGCTTCCCATGTGGACATTTTCACTTCAGACTTGGACCATGAAGTATTGGTAAAGTATTCTTGCGCAAGTTAACCCCTTCATCTTTTTGCTGGTGTTTTTCTTTTTTCGTTAAGCATTTTTTTTTTGCTATCTATTCCTTTTATTTTCTCATGTGCATGAAATAATATGAAACTTAGACCCAGGTGACCTTCTAAAACTGTAGGACTTAGTGCTACAGTGTAGTTTTAGTGCATCTGTTACAGGATTTACACTGAGTTGTGTAATGTTCAACTATTAAGGCGTTTTCAGCTTTAAGAAAGTGATTTAAAAAAAACCCTAGAAACTCATTCTTGCAGAGCATTGTTGTTCTTTTGCAGGTTTACAAATTGCTCCTTGCATCTTTTAATGGCTCTTCTTGGTCTGTTATGAGCAAGTTTAAATCTTCTCTCTCTTCATCACCCTCCTTCACTCCCCGACCCGCCCTCTCTCCTCCCTGCCTCCTCCTCCTCCTTATTTACTATGGTGCTGGTGCGCCTCATGCTCTGCATAGGGCCCCACTTTGCATTTGGTTGTGCTTGTGTGTATGTGTGTGTCAAAACCCCCCTTCCCTCACTCTCACTAGCTGAAAGCATAGAGACAGCGTCCCTCCCCTTCAGCCCTGAGGATAAGTCTACTGTCATGCTAATGCCCATGTCCTGAGACTAATAGGTCCTTTTACACTGGAGTTTTTCATTCCCCTTGCCTCACTAAAGGGTTTAGTGCCAAGGCCCTTTCTCTCCTTCCTAAACTATTAAACAGGATAAATATTTCTGTGATTCCTCCGCCTGGATGATAAGTATGGAGACCGTTCTTTGTATAATTGGCTCCAATCACCTTGTTACGCTTTCTGTAAATACACCAGCCAAGATGCAGGAATGCATAAATTGAAAAAAGAAAAGAAAGGAAAAAACCCCTCAATAACAAAAGATACAGGATTATGTTGTGCATTTGCGTGAGTGTGTGCTGATGTGTGTTGGTTATGTTGGATGATTTACATGAGATCCTTGGCGTTACCGCTGTTGCTCGGCAATGAAATCACGAATCAGTGATTGAGACTGCAGATTAAACGGAACCACCAGAGAATCAGTGTTTCAAAGGTGCAAACCAAAGCTAACGCTTGCATCATAAATATCTTTATTCAAGTTTTGACAGTGGCGAGTGTGGTTTATCAATGTGTGAGAAGGATGATAAAAAATAAGTGCCACTGCCTCTTTTTTAGGTACATCTGTTCAGCTACATGTTTGTCCAAACTTCAGCCAATTACATTGCAGCAAGTCAGTGTGTTTAATCATGTAGACGTAGTCAATATGACCTGCTGAAGTTCAAACTGTGCAGCAGAGTGGGGAAGAGAAGCAATTTAAGTGACATTGCAATGTGACATGGTTGCTAAAAATACAAGGCGAGGTCAGTAAAAAATACAAGTCAGCACTGATTTGGCCTACATCATGTTTTTTTTTACTGTAGAAATAGCTCTGTTTTCTTTAGATGAATTGCCTGTGACTAAGGCTATGAGTTGTTCATACTGTTAGAAATATTTTTACTGAGTGTGAGATATTGCACACTTCAGGAATTTTTGGCGTCTTTAACTCTGACTGTCCACTCTGACCTTGAAGCAAAAAAAACTGTCAGGTTTGTGGCAGCAGGGATAGGCTCCAGCTAATTGTTTCTCTGATTCATTGCTGATGCTTTCCCTCATTGGTGGACCAGCAAATTGCTAAAACATCTGCTCTTATAGAGATGGTCACACTGTAAGGGTGGAGACTGATTTTTTCACACAGTGCTTTTGGGTTTTGGCTTAGTTTTTGTGAAATGAGTAATGTTACAGTGTTATATGTCGTGTTATTTGTATGAAGTTAAGATCATTTTGTATTACGTCTTGATATGTGAAAATCTTAGAATTCAAAGAAGATGTACTTGACTGAGCGTGGGGTAGTTAAGCATAGTTGTGCTGGAGGGAGGCAGGTTAAATAAAAGTACATGTTGCACCTTTTATGTTCTCATTACAGATATTTTATGGTTCTCTGGCTTTCACCCAGCCACCTAACATGCATGGCCATGACACAATTTGCATGTCAAAGTTCCCAAGAGTCTACTTTGACTGACAATTTCCTTCTGAAATTGTCATTGTCTACCTTTCCATTCCCAAAAATGTAATTACACATTAAAATTTTTTGAATGATCTTTTTCTCTGTCCCCCCCCCCCCTCCTTTTTGGCAACAGTGACTTAGTTTCTAGCCTTGTTTGCATATGTGTAAATATGAGACACACCCACCCACTCCAGTAAAACCTGACTACCTTCGGGGAAGCTCAGTGTCATTCCAGTGAAAAGGATCGTTGAAGCACGTTGAGCATTTGCTATGTTTTGGGTTTAGCTGATCTCATGGTTCGGTAAACAAAAGGGCAACGTGTTTACATCAACCACCAGGACAGATACTGGTGGTTTGTTTTTGTGACATGTGGATTCAGGCCTGGTGACTAAACAAGAGTTCAGCAACGACTTTTTCATTTACAGTTTTTTTTCTTTCTGCCTGAAAAATCCTGACAAATAAGGACAGAGAGATTTTATCAGTTTTCTTTATTTAAATTTTTTTTATTACCAGTGCTCCTTCAAAATCCCGTATTAAATTAAATGTAGTGAGAGTCATCCAACTGAGTTATGAGTTTTATATGTCATAGTTATGGAAAATGAAATCCAAGGAATGTAATATGGTAGTTGTAAAGCATGATTAATGAATATAACCCTTTGGCAATAGGTTCACTGGCAGCTCCGGGGTTTCTGTACTTGATCAAAGACTGAATGTCGTTGAAATTTTATTTGCATCTATAAAAACAACTTTTCTTGACTGTGTGCATTTACCATAACACATACACTGTTCTGTACGTTCACAAACACATAATCGGAGTCACTTGGCAGTTAAGAGCATTCTCTAAGTATAATTAGCTTGGGATATGACAGGCAGGTCTGCTCTTGTCTCAGAACACAGAGCATGAAAGTAGCCTGGAGCAAGAATGGATGTGACTCTAAGCATTCGTGTCAGTTTCAGCAAGTTGAACCTCAAACTGAACCTCAAAGACAAGTTATAAACACTAGTTTTTGCTGTCATTGTTTGCAAAAGCTTCCAACCACACGTTTGAACTTTAGTCTGAACACAGTTTTTCTCCAAAGTAAAATGTCACATTTTTGTACACCAGGTTTTGTCCCTGTGTCCAATACTGAAGGGATGGCTCACAGGGCCTCACCCTGTCATATTCTGTATGTTTGCAAGTCTACCCTACCTTTCTTTGTGAAAGAAATGTCTCTCCTTATAGATGAAGACACCTTCCAGGTCTCATCTTTCCATTTTCTGATGGAAGAGTACATGCCCTCTCTCCCAAAAGAGAGAGGACAAGCCAATGCATTCTGACAGCTCCATCAAGCACAAGAAATGGCTGCTGGCTGTCCCTGACGCTGCTGGGTACCCCCACCCTATTCACACATTCAACCATGTGGGCATACATGCATGCATTCGTGCACATATAAGTTCACATGTAAGTTCAAAATCCATCCATCCATCCATCTTCATCCGCTTTATCCGGGGCCAGGTCGCGGGGGCAGCAGCCTAAGTTCAAAATCATATAACATAAATTACGTTAAAATATGGACAAATATGTTTTTTTTCTCTCAAAATTATCATAAATTATTTTGTATAATTTTCATCATTACATACTTTTTCCTCTGACTTCCAATCCATTTTCCCATTTCTCCTTTTACTCACCTGCATCAACACAAGTCTGTGGGCAGGTTGAGACTGAGTACCAGATAGTTTCATACCAAGCTAATAGAAAGAGATAGCTGAAAGCATGTATTATTTCATTTTGATTCCGGCAGCAAATCTAAGCAGATATAGATACTATACATATAAAAAGCACAGGAAACATGTTGGTTAAAATGTTTCTTTTACATCTAATAATCTAAAGATGCACTGGGTGTTTATTCTTTATCATCTCGTTTCACTCTCAGTGTGTTTAATCATTAGTTATTTTTAATCTCTGGCTCTCTTCCAGAGTGTGTCTTTTGTCCCTTCTTCCTCCCGTCACCCCCAACCTGCCCCCACCTGACACTGGTTCATATTGGAGGTTTGTTCCTGTTAAAAGAGAGTTTGTCCTTTCCACTGTCACCAAGCACTTGCTCGTGTTATTGCAGGAGTTTTATTTGTATTATTGTGGGGTCTTTACCGTACAATATAAAGTGCCTGAGTGAGTATATAAAGTTAGTTCACCGATGTTGTGGTTTGATGCCATATAAATAAAACCGAATGGAATTAAGTGGATATAGAATAACAAAGTGTACCTAATGAAGTGACTGTTGAGGGTAAATGAGGCATTATTCATACAGATTATATTATAGAGAACTGGGCACAGATTTCATAAAATTGTTCAGAGATCAGCTGCTTTTTTATTCCACCCAATCAGAGAGTTGGATTATCACATCACTTAATAGAAAAGACAAGTTTTTTGCGCCAGATATGTAAATGCGGTTGCTGCCAGGGTATCTAACTTTGGTTTCCTGAATTCACTACTATCGACTGTTTTGAACAGGATGAAGAAAGTATGATCTTAAAAAAACGGACTGAGAATGAAGTAAGAAAAACAAGAAGGGAGTTACATGAAAATTAGACCCTCTGGGCTGTTGTTCTTTTTTCCCACCAAACCCTCTTTGAGGTGAAGTATCCATCACTTTGTCAATCATGACAGATAACAGTGTCATCTTCTTATTTCTCTCAGCATTTCAGCTTTTGATATTTGGAAAGCTCCGGGCCATTTGAACTGTAATGCAAACTCAAGGGCGTAAACAGCCTGTTTCTATTCAAAGCCAGTAACGTTTATCCTGGTTGATGTAATGTCACAACTGCTTACAAAACCTGCCTTCTCAAGATCAGTGGCGACTTTTCACATATCTTCTGTTTTTATAAACTAATGTGTTGATGCCAATATATGAATATATCTAGGCCTTTCAGTGCATATTTATATATATACACACATTTATATTATCACCCTAAATAAGTTTAGTTGTGGACAGTTACTAAACAATTGGATAAAAAGACTGTACACATCAGCAAATGCCATAATATAAAAAAGAGGGTCACATCTCCTTCGCAGGTCTCACTACCACCTTGCAAACCTTCCCTTTCTGTAGTTAGACCTGTTTTGATAGAAGAAAGAAGCTTTACTGGTCACATACACAATCACACAGGGTACAACATGCAGGGAACTCTGTCATGACCGATCTGCAGAACAGAACTGAACTTGCTACTTCTGCTTCAAAGGTGTGTGGTCTTACCACTACACTATGCAGCTGATGTGTGGATTGGAGACAGTGGCACTAACAAAAAGACAGGAGGTGCAGATTGAGGTGGCAGAATCGAAAGTGACTAGATTTTTATTGGGAATGATCACAGTGAACAGGATTAGAAATGAGCACATCAGAAGGAGGTGAAGGAGGACATGCAGAGGGTTGGCATGACGGTAGAGGATGCTCGGGATAAGGTGAAATGGAGGCGGATGATCTGCTGTGGCAACCCCTAAAGGGACCAGTCAGAAGAAGAAGAACAACAATGAAGATGAGAGTCAGCTCATCAAAACTTTCCACTTTATAAGGGAACTAGGATGATGCACACTCTCACCATCCTGATTTGCCATTTTTACACATTTTTATAACAAATGTGAAGGAATTCAGATTTTCTGAAAACATAGTCTGTTACTAGCCTCTTGCCCCAAGAGGCTAGTAAAAAAGATGCTGTTAATCAGTTCCCTTAGTGTAATCTAAACTGTTTATAACAACATTTTGAATTTGAATTTATTTATTGAAACGGGACAGTGTATGTTAATGAACATATATCAATGTAAATATGTCAGATTCAGGCAAAGGGCTACTTTTCATCTGTAGTCCCTGGCAGGTCAGACAAAAATGAGAAAATAAGGAATTTAGCACACCATCAGACAATGTAAAGCAATCTAGTCCAGACAACAAATACATAAAATTACAACAGAAATGTAAAAAACATATAAGATTACACACAGTAATATGAAACTATTGATCACAGCTCTGAACAAAAAGGTTTTGATACATGTCTCTCAGTTCCTCACATTTTTTCATCTGTAAATCTGGTGAAAGAGTTACTAGAATGACTCACGGCTACAAATGAACCCAAATCTATGTAAAACAGTGCCAACTGCAGACCTTACTATGCTGAGGAGGCAATGTGGGTCTCCCACCAAACCATCTGACAAATGGGCTCCAACATTAATTGGAAGGTTGGTGGTTCAATCCCCAGGCTTTGCTGGTCTGCCTGTCAAAGTGTCATTAAGTGGGTTATTGAACCACAATTGCACTCCCAGTGTGTGTGTGTGTGTGTGCATGTGTGATAGATGAATGCAAAGCTAAAATGCTTAGAATAAGAGCTCTGTATGGGTGAAATAGGTGACAGTATCTAACTAAATCATCACAAGCATCATGCAGTTACACTCTAATATCTGCAAAAAGACTTACAGTTACAGCGAAAATCTGTAAAATAATTATTTTAGCCAAATGATTTTTTTAGTTGACAACTGTCTGAAGCTACATGGTTAACATTTCTAATGTTGTGTGAGCACTAATCATCTGTCTAGTTCACAGTGTTAAGGGCAGCTTCTGTGAGCCGTGACCTGCTGATTGACAGGTAACCTGCAGGGAAGGAGGCCAGGTATGCACGTAGCTTTTCCCTCCATCCTGACACGTGTGAACATCTGATAGGCAGTGACAGGAAATCACAAAGCCCTGATTTTGTTTTCAGAGTAGGAATTTGAATAAAAGTTAGAACAGCAGAAAAAAACAAATACATCTTTATTTAGTTTCTACAGCACAGATGAAGCTGAAAAAAGCAAGATAAAAAGAACTTCTCACTTGCCAGACTACAGACAGCATGTTTGCCTCCCCGTGTCTGCAGGGTATTTATGTTAACAGATAAGTCTGTTTATATTTAACACTTGTATAGGATTTTTACACAAATACACTCCCACCACCGCGACCGTTAACTGTTTCAAGCGTGTCATCACACGTACTGACGTGGAAAGAGGGGAAGAAGCAAAGCCATGAAAATGCAAAGTTTTTCTCTTTGTGTGAATAAAATACACATAATCTCATCTAATGCAAATATCCAAGTCCAGAATGACCTGCTTGAAAAACACACCCAGTGAGGAACTTTACATACTGTATATTGCCTCTTTATTTTTCCCGATTTTCTTTCCTGCTTGTACACTCGTGTATTTCTCTTTGGTGCAGACGTTGACATGTCATTAAAACCCAGAATCCAGACAAAAGGTTGCACTGCTCGTTGCGGATTTTCAGACATTTATTTAAAAAGTGGTTTATATGTTTGTTTTAAATTTATGCTTGCATAGTTTGTCCCGAGAGGCTACACAAGAACTCGGTTATTCTACAAAGGTGAACTGTGTGAATGAGTGTTGAATGGCTGAATTTGTTAGGGAAGAACAGCGTCTCTCGGCTCTTCCCTGAGGGTTGAATCTACCGCATAGTGATCTATTTTAGAGTGTTTTTAAACCTCAGAGAAGAGGAGGTTTTATTAGTTTTTTGCCCGCCTTGCACTTTTCAAGGTTGGCAAGAAAAACAAAGTCAAATAAAAGGTTTTGGAAACATGGGTATATTCTTACAACTTTATACTGTGTCATAATGAGCCATGATGAAGACATGGCAGTGGAAAGGGATACTGAGTGATCATGAATTGAGTGATACCAAAGTTATGAATGCCGAGGTTTAGTTAAGTGACTTTGAGAGTTACCAGGTTACAATGCAATTATTAACATAATTAAAGCATGATGGTAATATGGGCAGTGTAATTAAGTTTACCCCACATTATTGGACAGATCAAAATACAGAAACCTATAGTACATATACAGTGATAAAGGCATTCGTATAAAATGTATATACTCTATAAATTGGAGCTGTATTTTTAGAGGTGATGGTAAATGCACTGAAGTTTCTATAGCTTTCTACTCAGTTAAGCACTCAAGGTGCAGTCTTACTTTCAGCACTGATACGTACACATCTAATGGCTACGATGCATCTGGGGCAACTCGCGTTCAGTACCTTGCTCAAGGACACTTCAACACGTAGACTGCAGGAGTCAGGGATTAACTCACTGACCTTCTGATTGGCAGACAACTCACTCTCCCACCTGAGCCACAGTTTGTGTGAGTTATGGAAGCAGTTTGTAATAATAGCCGACCAAACACTGACCTATTAGAGCAGCCTTGTGCACTTTCTATCATACAAACGTTCTCCAACCAAATTTGACCATAAACACTCAACGAGTACCCAGTAATTTAAGCTATATTTATATTTAATTTAAACTATGTCAGCTGAAAACATTATTTAAAAACAACATAAAATGTATTCAAATATTAGAAGACGGTGGGTTAAACTAAGAAGAACTCAGGTTGTATTATTCTAGCTGTGCATTCACTGCATATACCATATGCAATTCGGCACTCTGTCATGAATGATTTCTTGAATGAATTGCTCTTTCGAATGCCTACATCCACTCTGCTTTTTTCTCACTGATGGCTGTCGGCTTGAAATTGCTTGAAAATGTGGAGAAAATGTGAACTCTAGAAGATTTGTGCATTTAAAGTGGATTTGTGTATTTTTATTGTGTAAAGTGTGCAAATAAAGAAACCGTGTCGCCTTACAATAAATGAGACAGTTTTTATAGTGATATGTATTATAAAAGAATTGCCCACAGCAATAAAGATAACGGTCAAATTTTGTAGTTCTTGATGTAAATATAAGGCAAAGTGCTTGGATTAAACCGACACCTGTAGCTTGACTAATAAAAAAAGGCGTTGCTTGGTACAGGGGAAAATGCTCTCAGAAAACTAACACGATCCTCAATCCTCAAAATATTCATTTACATGATAAGGAATCACATTTTTGTTGTCCTCTACTTTTTGTTCTGTATCAACCTTTCTCACCTATTTTTACCTCTACTGTCTGTAATGTCTACAAACATGCGGTTGTATGACCTCAGGAAAACCCTTTTTTTTTTTACTGCAGTCACACACCACAATGGCCACACACTTGTTTACTTTTTAGATTTTGTGGACCATTATTCAGGTTGGTTTTCCCCTGAGTACAGAATTTGATATTGGTCCAACTTCAGTTGGTCTGAAGCAGAAAGAAAAAAACTGAAAACAGCCACTCCTTGCTTGCTCACACACACACAAAGACGTTTTTAAAAGGTAGGCAAATGAGATGGGGAAGAACCCACACCTTTTCATTACCGTAAGTGGTCCTTGGTGGTTTGGTTGGTGAAAAGATGAGGCTGCTTTGATCCATTCATTAATGTGTTTGCAAAACAGTCTATGACAGATCATCGTTTATTAAACAGCATTTCCAGTTTATTTCAAACGTGCATATTTCCTATTAATTACTGTTGGAAATAGTAATTGTGTTTTTGTGGTTTTTGCTAACTTTAAATTTGTGCACCTTTGTTGTAGAGATTTAAGGAAAATGGAGTCACACAAAACAACACAAACTTATGAGCACATGTACCCTGTGGCATTCTAGAAAAAAAGTGCACATTTTTATGTTAATTATTTAAAGTGTTTGTTTCCTGTCTGATCAAAGGTGAACGCAGAAATTAGCTGGAACTGCTATTTCGCTGTTAAGGATATTCATCCATGCATGGCGATTTGTTTACATATTTGAGGCTGGCTGTGAAAATCTATTTGTTTCCACATATAAGCTCCCAAATGAACGACTTAGCAAAAAAATTAAAATAAATAAATGCTGTTCTGGAGCTTGCAATTCATCCCTCATAAGCTAAAAGCTATTACAGATAGCAAAACGATCTAAATGGACAACAAAAATAGTGTAAAAATGGTAAATCCATTTTCTTAACTGCTTATTCTGTTCAGTGTTGTAACTCAAACAGACTCTAGCTTTCTCTGTTAATATATGCGTTGAATGCTTTTAAACTTAAATGTGCCAACATGCCTTGCAAAGTTAACATAATTGTGGGGCAGGTTATGTAACTGTTTTTTTCAGGGTTTTTTTTTTATAAATAAACCTATCACTTGTGTCTCTTTTTTATGCAATGGCATGCTATTAAGATGACACATCGGGCAATGTCAACATGTGGCACATTAACATATGCGGTTCCTCTCTCCCCATCTCTCTCGCGCTCTGTGGTTGACGAAGGTGATGTGAAAGTAGACAGATGGGGTTGGCAGCCAGACAACAGGCTGTCATCCTCTGTGTCTGTTACTGGGCTCTTTTTCCATCACTACCCTGTGTACCATGTGCCCCATCTCCTCTAGCTCTTCACCAAGCCATGTACCCTCTGTCTTACAAACCATTTCCTCTCTCACACTTCTCACCCTATCTGCATTTTTTTTCACTCTTTAGCCAAAAATTCATTGCTCACCCCCCTCATTTCATTCCTCTCCACTCTCTTGCCATTCTTTTACCCAGTACCATTATGGCCAAGCACTAACAGAGGCCTTCATTAAATGTCAATTATACACCAGAGACCACACAGTGGAAGGAGAAGACACAATGATTTCTGACCCCGAAAGGTCAACATGCTTATGGGCATTCAACTTTTTTTTTTTTTTTGGAGAACAGTCTGTCAACTCTGAGCCCCTAGAAACCCTTAGTAGAACACCTTAGTAGTAAATAAATAAACGCATAAATAAAAAAGACATAATAGAACAAAATTAAGGTGTGTTTGCTGCTTTTGAAAAACAGAAAGAAGCAGGCTTGATTTGTTAGTACCATTGCAGAAAAAAAAATCGTGTGAGCATGGAGCATGGGAATATTGTGATCACACATCTGTGCACCCTGCGTACTCCCTGGAGTGTTCCAGTGTATGAGTCTCATACCTCAGAGAAGACCAGGCCAGATGGTGTGTGTTGGTTGGGAGGGGGACGCCTCATAAGTCTCCATTCAGACAAGCTGTGCAGTGTGGACATGCCCCCAGCTCTAAATAAACCTGTGGCAGCACCCAGGGTGGAGTCTATAGCTTCAACAGTATTAGACAGGAGGAGGATAAAGTGTATGAAGAAATGCATCACAAGAGCCTTTTTGATGTTTTTGTTGCATAGTGTGTCCTGGCACATATTTTGTCCTGAACTACATGTTGGTATACCGTTCACCTCATTGTACGCAGCGGTGCAGCTTCATTTTTTTCTGCAACTGTGCATCTCCACTGTTGCAGAAAAACAATATCCCTCTGGAGTGTTATGTATCCAAATTAAAGGATATTACAGATTTTCTGCATTTGCGTGCAGAGACAGAGTGGGCAATAAATGTGAAGAGGCAACAGAAAGATAGCGAGCTGTCTGCATGTAACAAGGTGGGAAAAGAATAAATGAGTGCACATCCCCCAAAGAGTGCAGTATATTTCTGAAGAAGCATGAACTGCAGAACAACTGAAATTCACCTCATTTCTGTCTGAGCTGGGTGAATAAGAACACCTCTACCACTTGAGAGATGTACCATTGGGAGGTTTGTGGAGAAAGTTCCCGGGACACATGCAAACCCACCGGCACAGCAGTTTTATCTTTTCCTCTTTTTATCCAGGGAAGCGTTCCCAGATTACTAATGCATCTCCCTGTCAGCAAAGGCTGAAAATAGGTGAGTGCTGACCCACTTAATCAGACTTGTACTGACCCCTAACTAAGGTGAGAGCTTGCGTTGGTCTAGAGCTACAGGAATTGCTCACATCATGTGTGTCCTGCTCTCTTTCATCTGAAATTGCAGCGAGGTGGCACTATAGGTAACTTTAGAACAGAGCTAGTGGATTTGAGGATAATCTAGTGTATCAACACAAAGGTCATGGTATCCCTGTTGCAACACTTTCCCACCCTCTGTGCTCGTTTAAAGGTAGGGTTCCCTATGCACAGATTGTTTGTCCAGCTAACAAGTTTAAAGGTTTCTGAAAAGTGGACAGACGTGACAGAGGGGAGATTCTCGTGGGAGACTGATGGTTAAGTTCAGCTGGCTTGTTGACCCGTGTCTACCCTTTCTGTCATTCTCTATGTCCTTGTAGGTGCCCTTCTGTGCCCCTTGGTCACCACCTCTGGCCTTCTGGCCCCTGATGTCCACCCCCAGTGTACTCCTGTCCACCCACTGTGCCCTCTCAAAGAGCTTGAGGGTCAAGGCAGCAGCCCTTAAGGTGAAAATGCATCTCGTCTCTGGCCTGTTTGTTCAAGGCTGCCATTATGCTGGGTGTGATCAAGCAACCAAGTTCAGCTCCAAGATAAACCAACCACCCCCTCACCCCCTCTGCTCTGTGTATCCCCAGGGAGATGCACCCCCATGCAGTGTCTCCTCTTTCACTGCACCCCATCTCTGGCAGAGGACCTGCTCCCTGTTTATTCTCTTTTCACTACCCTCTCATTTGTATTCTCCTTCTTTTTTTTACCCATGTGCGCTACTCTTTCTCATAACCCTTACCCATTTCAAGGTTCTTCATCCTCCACATTCCCTCCTCTTTCTTGACTCTCCTATTTTGCATGGATTTTTATTCCTCTCTCATCTTTTCCCCTCCCTTTAATCTTTAATCTTCTGTCTCTCTATCTCCTCTCTGATCTTCTTTCCTCCCTCCATCTCTTTTTCAACGTATCCTAGACACCCCATAGTCTGGAAACCGGCCCATCCCGGCCCTGCCCCTGAGGCCCTCTGCACAGCCCCGTGGGTAATGGGCATTGTGTATTCCCACTGATCCCTGACGGGACCATATTGTGCCTCGGCGGGATGTCAGAAGCATAAAAGCCAACCGGCCTGCCACATTGTCTCACACTCCAAATGAAGAAGTTCCTCCTCTGGCTCCCAACACAGCCTTGAAATGTCAAAAGAGAGGGAGGTGGTATAGCATCGTGGTGGTGACGATGATGTGTGTGAGGATTGTTTTTCTTTCTTTCTTCGGTGGGCATGTGAGGGTCTTGTCGTTGCAGATGAAGACTGTGTTTTACTTATTAATGCATCAACAATACACTTATTTAGATCCAAATCATAGAGGCATCTATGAGAGAGTGTGTACTCAAACATGTACACACATGTCAGTCTTAGAAGCACTAAGACTTTACTGACAAACTATTTGCCCAACCATGTTGATCGTCTGTGCTGTGACATCCTTCACACCACGGCCATCAAAGGTATGATTCAGATACTGATTATGTGCAGCTATATAAATAAAGATAAGAAGCGTCACAAGAAGGTCTTTACCTATCACACAGCAGGAGTAATTGCAAAGAGACGTGCTATTCAGACCTCTTTGCCAGCCTGTGCCTATCTAATAAAAGTCAATATTAACTTTCCAAAGATAACCTTTTGCTTTGACCCCCGCTTCAAATTTTCTGTGGTATTCTTAGTGGTTTCTTGATTTACTTCTATCACTTACTGTTGGACAAAGATGATTTATGGGAAACAGATTTCACAATGAGCTAAATTTGGCTTTATCTCCAAAATGTTGATGATCATTTTTAAATGATCTCATAGCTTTAAACACATTTCATGGTTGTATCAACAAGATTTAACATAGATCTAGTAAACTGAAATATTACCATCTCATGATCTTCTAAATCAGAAAAAGAAGGATAGCCTATTGGATCTTCATCTAAATAAGAAAAGGAAAATAAAATAAAAATCCCAACTATTGCACAGAGTGGTCTGAAATCTCAAACATACACACAAACAGAGGTTCTTTATTTTAGTCAGGTGCTACTCTGGGATTAAAAAAACAACAACAGATATTTTAAATGATAAAGTACATAAAAAGCAGTTAGATGTTAGATAAAAGTTAGTAAAGTTAATAAACTTGTCAGTTCCGCTAATGATTGTTTGATCATTAAAGCAAATCCCTACAAATTTTCATTTTAAAATGCCAAAATTCCACTTGATACAGTTTTTTGGGCCATATAGCTAATTTCCCTGACTCAACACCTGTATGGGAGGCAATTATTTTTGTAATTCACCTGTTTTGATTTTGTTTAGAGTTTTTATAAATGATTTATAAGCAGGAATCTTATGGTAATTTGGGGCTTTTAACAATTTCTTTGATCTGTGATTTTTCCAGTTTGGAATGATTGTAGAACATACATTGTGTGCAAGTTTGCTTTATTTGGAATTTTCTTTGACAGGTTCAAAAGTACACAGAGAAAGCAAGAAACCAACAAACTCAACAGTTTGGGGTTTTAAGGCAACTCATTTTAATATACACTACAGACTGTAGATATTTTTTCTGATTAGCTTTCATTGTCAGGAGTGGGTGTCTGGTGGATGAAATTCCAGCGGGCTAGAGGTCTTTATCGTACGGGAAAATATTAAACCTGACTTTCTCATTCACAAATGCAAAATCATTATCTGAATATAAATCAGTGTTTAATTTCGTTTGTCCATAGAAAAACCCAGCATTGTTATATATCTACTTCAGATTACTTTGATATGAGAACATTAATTTTAATTTAAGTTTTAGAAACAATTTAAGAGTATACAAACAGCTGCTTCAGCATAGTTTGCACCATATCCCTTTAAAAGAAGCTAGTGACAAAGTTTTATTGTAGTGCTGTTTGAGTAAAATATTTGTTATAGGTCTGCACAATTATGGCTAATTATGGCCAATTACAGTATCAATACTGAGGATCATGATTATGCGTCACAATTGTTTATACATTTTAGTGACAAAAATCCATCCATCCATCCATCCATCCATCCATTTGTATTAAAGCAGTAATTGTTTTATTAACATAAATTAAGTGCATTTCACTGCTAGATATTACTAAGTAAGTACAAGAATCTTAATGAAGTTTTCTATGTGGGCAGGAGTGTAAATGAGTGTATTTTCCTGTCAGCAGTCCGGTCAACAGGTTGTCTGGGAGTACACTGCACTGACTGTGGCCCTACAGACATGACCAAAGTTCAGAGGGCTTGGCTGGATATTGGGCCCTGCTATGCATAGACTTTCAGACACCCTGGAGTGAGGCTGTTTCTGCATGTCTACTCTGAAAACAGCTAATCTCTGCAATACTGGCTCTACCAAAAGCCCACTCTTGAAAATGATGGCATTTTTTCTCAATACTAATTAAAGTATTCCTCTCAGTTTTCACATCTTATCATCTCTGTTGTTTACTTTTTTTTAGTTGCTGCTGGTTGTAGGATTTGTTTTAACTAATTAAAATAGGGAGTTTGTGTGCTACATGGTCCTCACACACTCATTTAGGTCATCATTTCTATTGGTTTTGATAACTCCACGCTCACAAAGAAAGTCACACGCATGCACAATGCATTTTGGTGAGAATGGAAACATAACCTGGGCTCACTTTAAGAGATAGGGTGAGAAATTGTTCCATTTAAGAAGCTCTCAAACTGCAGCCAGTACTCCTCTGCAGCAAAAGGAGCCATTTCAGGTGGGCAAACCTGGAACACCCTGGAGAGATAATGTCTCTCAGATTGCTAAGGAATGCCTCGTTATCCTCCAGGAAGAGCCGGAGGCAGTGGTTGGGGAGCAAGAGGTTTGAGCATCTCTGCTTGGAATGCTGTTATTGCAAGCTGGACCCAAATAAGTGGAAAGAAATAGACTGAGTCATATATTTTTAGAATACTAAAAGATCGTAATGTGCTTGTAAGAGATTTTGCATGCTCTTTATTTGTTTGTTTATTTGTTTGTAATCAGGCAATGGAACTACAGATGTTTTATTACCAGTTTCGTTATAGTCATGATTTCAATTTGTGCTGAATACAGTGCAGAGCTGAAATAATAGACATTATACAGAGTAAATATGCCTTTTAAAGTTACAGTGCTTAAAGAGGAGATTCCAAGGTTGCTTATCTATCTCTGCTCTTTATGCATTGTTAGATTTTTTTAAATTGATTTTCATGTGTTCCCAGATCTCAGAAATATCCAAGAAGAAATACAGCTAAACTTAAAACGCAGTATTTTGATAAAATAAGGTGAATTTAATTTTGTGAAAAATGTATATGTGTGAGATGAGAATTGTAAAACTGATATGAGTGGTGGAATATGAGAATTTCTGGCCCCTTTCTGCTCCAGGGGTATTATTCATTATCCACACTCTTCACTCTCTTTAACAGTCCGTATGAACCTCTTCTGTCAAATTCACACTTGGTTTTACATTTCATCTGCCCCACCATTACTTCTACTGTCTCCCTTGCTTTTTGTCTCATTTTCCTTCCCTTTCTGCTTTTTCTGAGTTATCGTTCCATTCTGCAGTAATGAGCGCGCTGTTGCTGCAGGCCTGTCCGTGCTCTGTATTAATCCTTCCTTTCAGCTGGAGGGCCATTTAGAGCACAAGCACCCAGAGCCTATTTCAAAATTTAATTAAACATTCTTGGTGTTGCTGTTTGACTCTGCACTTTCTTTCTTTTTCTTTCAGACATGCATATGCTTGCATACTCACACATACATTTTTTCTTTACTGTCTAGGCCCCGCCTGCTGGCCTTTACGTACAAGCCTGTAAAGAGTTGGGATAATAAAAACACAATGAAAAGATTTGCGAAGCTCCCGAACCCATATTCTAAACAGACACCTTTTACTATTTCATGAAAAATACTGTCTCATTTTGAATTTCATGAATTTGATGCTGGCAACACGTCCCAAAAATTTAGGATAGGGCTGAATTACTGCTGTGTTTCGACACCTTTTCTTTGAACAAAAGTTACAAATGTCTAGGAACTGAAGTTTTCAGTCACTATGTTTTCCAAAAAGAATTTCAAAATTTGATTTGTCTGACCACAGAACAGTTTTCTGTTTTGCCTCAGTCCATTTTAAGCTTTGGCCCAGATAGGGGAGTAGAACTTCTGGATCATATTAACTTATCCTTTCTTCTTTACACGACTGAGCTTAAATGTGCATTTGTGGACAGTGAACCGTCTTTATGGACAGTGATTTCTGGAAGTGTCCCTGAGACCTCGCAGTGATTTCCATATTTTTAATGTAGTGCTGCCTGATAGTACAAAGATTGCAAGCATTCAATACTGATTTTCAGCCTTGTCGTTTGCGCACAGAGATTTCTCCAGAATCTTATGATAATATTATGTACTGATGATATATTAAAAATCAACTGAGGAACATTACTCTGAAATTATCTTACAGTTTGTAGATGCAGATTTGTTGCAGATTGGTGAAATTCTCCCACTCTTAACTTCTGAGAAATTCTCCTTCTTTAAGATGTCAGCCTAGCCCACATCCTGGATGATCATCAGTCTGTCGCAGGGCTAATGAAGAGACAAGTGTTCACACTCAAATTCACATTAATAGTGAATTTAGAATCCACAGTTCATCTAACCCTTCTAACTGGATGTCTTTGGCCCTTCTGTGGTAGCAGGAGTACCTGCAGAAAAACTTCGCAAACACACGGAGATCATGCAAACTATGCACAGAAAGACCCTTCATGAAGTTTAATTCAGTTTTTATTTATATAGCGCCAAATCATAATGTTGCCTCAAAACAGAAAACCCCAACAATCGTATGACACCGCCTAAGAGCAAAAGCTGTGGCAACAGTGGGAAGGTAAAACCCCCTTTTAACAAGAAGAAACCTCTGGCAGAACAAGGCTCAGGGAGCGATTCTATCTGGCAGATGGATGCTGTTTCATCAAACTGCTATTTGATTTACCAATTAACTTAATTACTTCCAAAAAATTTCCAAAAATGCAAATTTTTCCAGTATTTTTTGCCCTTGTATCAACTTTTTAAAAATGTCTCACTACCACCAGATTCAAAATAAACATTTTTGTTTTCTATGTTCTATTGTGAATAGAAACTTACACAGTCTTCCAACTTTCAGGGAACTGGGGTTGTATAAGAAAATCTTCCATGACTGTGTGTCAGCTTTTGCTCGCTGTTCTAGAATGTCACGGGAGCTGCCTCATACACGCACGGTTGATACATTTGATCATCTATCATACTTACTTCAGTTCATTTTTTAACACTGGCATCAGTGATTCAGCATGTCATTAAAATGTGTCAGTCATTCGTCAGTCACTCAAATGTTTATTATACCCAGTGATTCCTCACAGGTGCATTGGAGAGGCTTTTATGAATCTTTACAAGGTAAAGAGTTGCAAAATAACCATATTATTCCTCTACTTAGTGATTAGAGGAGGGCAATTTTAGCATTTGACAGGGTGGAATTTGCTCCTGGCATATCCTCAACCTCATGTGGTTCATAGAGTTGAAACTCTATAAATCAAACCACTATTTCATCACTATTTTACCCCACATTAACCCAACAGTTCATGTAATTCACTGCAGAGTAGCCACGAAAGTACAAAGTCTTGTGCAAATAGATATCTGAGACAATCATGCAAACAAATTTCTTGCCTGCAACTTTGATGATTTATTTTGTGTGTGTTGTTTGTGTGGTTAGCTTGGCTTGGCACATGTGTGGCAGGTTGTCATGGCATTACGATAAAACTCTCCAAGCTCTAAACCTTATTAGGCGATTGGATTTTGTCTTTCATAAACATGAATGTACAAGGAGCTGGTCTTACATGCATGTAGACAAGCTCTTACATACATAAACAAACACCATAAAAGCAAACAGATGGACAGGTGTACGGCATTGCCCTGGTCAGTTATGCTCATCAACCAATCAGGACGGTGAGTTGGTCAATATAAGTTCTTTCTTGCCAATGAAATGATGAGGAGGACCAGAATACACAGCGCTTGTTCCACCTCCCTGTGAATGTGTGTTATCTTTCCTAGACTAACACAGGCCCTCATTCATACTCAGGTCTTTATAACTGGCCAAAGAAAGACTAATTTGGGTGGAGGTTTTTTTTTTTGGTGGAGGGGGGCAGCGTGGGGGAGCTGTATTGTTTGCCTAATCCGTAGTGACTGGGAAGTTGTACACTGTGCAAATAGTGCATATTTGAGCAGCTCCGCTCCAAAGTAAAGCTCCTTCTGCCTTAAACGTTGAGATAAGCACTAGGCTTGGTTTTATTCAGAAAGCACTGTCTTAACGGTCATATTTTTTGCGGTGGGGGGGTTTTCTCGTGGCATTTTGTCTTTTGTCTTATAACAGATCAGATAGTGTCACAGGGAATATTTTGTGTTGTTGTTGGGACAATTTTCATTTTACAACAATTTAGCTTAGCTCTTTGAGAGAAACTTTCAGGTGAAGGTTTTAAAAAAAAAGCTAAAAAGCTGTGATTGATTTAGTTACACCAAAATGTCCTATGTGATTGGATGTTAGGGCTTTAATCCATTTCTAAAATGACAAACTGATAGCCATCTTTAAACAGTAGTCTGCCCGTGAGGAACCCACCTACCTTCACAAACACACTTCCATCACATGGATCAATAAGCAATCATGTCATTGGCAACCTTGACCAATTACTTTACAGTCAGCAAAGTTTTGTCAGTCATTCTGTAAGTTAGATGAAGTCCAGATTCACGAGTCTCATCTGGGGCAGCGTGATCCCCTTTTACTTTTTATACTGCTGCAATATTTTGTGCAATGGTGAAGTGCTCTATTCTAAAGAGAGGAAATGGAACATGTCTGCGAAAGTGGGTTGTACAGAGCAGGGTAAGCAGGGCACAGTCAGAGTGTTTGTGGGTTTGATAGTAACCTGGCACTGTCAGGCCTCGTTGAAACGTTTACCCTAGTGTACGTGGAACAGATAGGCTCATATTGTAGCCCCGGGCTGCATGCCGAGTGCTCTGACAACGTGTCAGTGTAATTATAAAAGTTCTGACACAATGCCTTCTCAATGTTTCTTGCTGCATGGCCCAAGGCTGACTTTTACCAGTGCTACATTACATTAGCATAGCACTGGTTTCAAACACTGCAGACTTTCTGGGTTGGAGTGCACCAAAAGGTTTGATAAGGAGTATGAGTACCAACAGCTAAATCTGGTGTTTATTCATTCATGTTTAAGGCTCAGTAAATTCAGACAGCTGCAGCATTTAGAGGCATTGTATTACCATTTGAATTATTGCGATAGATCTCTGCATCAGAACTTTAAAGGCCTTGTGTAGTTCAGGCCTTTCCTAATCGTCCTGTCATCTGCATAGAACTGCATAAAACTGCTGCTCACAATGGAAGCGCAGATCAACACCAACAAGGCTAACTTGTCTAACAAAGTGCTGCTTTATTTCTGCCACCCTTTAAAACACACAAGCTATAATCTATGGGGGGAGTGTTTGGATTTGTGGTCTGAATCTTTCAAAAGCAGTGCTCCCCTTTCTTCCCTTTTTGCTGTATTGAGGAATTCCCTTATCTTGCCTCACCAGTGGTGTAGCACAGAAAAGAGCAGGCCGCTTCATTGTCAATCCCTTAGAGTTCCAGTCTTGTTTGATAATGTTTTCTGTGGGTCACTTGACAGCCCCCCCTTCCTTCTCTTTTTTCCACCCCTCCATGCCCTCTCATTGTTTGCCTCTTCTATTATTCTCCTAACCAGATTCAGGGTGTTTTTGAGGTGTTTGGCAGGGGGATGGAGGGGGATATTGAGAAGTGGGATGAAGGGAGGATAGAGAAGTTTGTCATTGGTTTGAGAAAGAGAAAGGCCTCAGTCTGCTAGCTGCCAGCCAGGGTGAACCTAAAAGGCACCGAACCATATGGAGCCTCCCGACAATCAAATTACTATTTTCTCACCTCTTCTTCTCCCACACTTTGTCCTTCTTTCTTTTTATTTTCTTAAAGAAATTAGTGCAGAGTTCTGCATTTTTCACCCCAAGGCAAGGGGCACAAGTGAAAGATGTGACCAAATTCCACCAAATGAGATCACCTCTTGTCCATCAAACCCTAATGAATCCTCGGGGGGCAATAATGCTTGCTCTAAAGGTGAAAGCCCAGAGTTAGCCAACATTCTCAAGATTAAAAACAAAACAATATATAGCATTGCATAGCATAAAATAACACAGGAAATATATCCATGCTTAAAGTCTAAACAAATTGTTTTTGCAACATATGACTTAGCAAAAGCAAGCAAAAGGTTTTACTCTATAAGAATGTTTTCAGTTGAAACAATATTAGCTGAACTTAAAGACTTTTTTGCACCTGCAGCAAAATGTTTTCACGATCTCGTGTGCGAGCTGCTTCTGTTTGCCATGGTTACAAGCTTCCCTCTCATCATTTAAATGGCCAAGGTGAGTGGAGAATAACCGGGGGGTGTTCCATGGGACAAGAAACATGCACGTGTTTTGGGCTAGAACTCACGCCAGAGTCAATGCCTGGGTGGCCAATTAGCAAAAAGAAAAGAAAAGACCCTGTGCCATCAACCAATGACGGCTGTTCAGGCAAAGAAGGGTGATGTTTTTTTTTTAAATGTTTTCCTCTCCCTTTCCTCCCTCCCTCCCCGCGTTCCTCTTTTTCTCTCTAACTCTGTCAACTTGGTGTCCACGGCAAAACTCTGTCGGAATACCCAATGAGGAATACAAGAGTGGGAGCAATGGCTTTCTAGAGTTGTGTGTGCGTGTGTGTCTGTGTGTGTTTATGCATGTATGTGTGGCTATGTGTGTGTGTGTGTGTGTCTCACTTGTTTGTGGAACAAAAATGTCCTAGTGTGTCCCAAGACAGACATTTGGCTGTGTCCCATTGGCTATAGAGGATTACAAACCCTCTCTTTGCCTCTTCACACTGGTCCACAGTGCTTCACTCCCCCTGGCTAATGACCCAGTGAGACACATTCATTCCTTCAAATAGACCCCAGATCTGGGCTCATCTCTGAAATTTCCTCTACATTAGGCATTTAAACTCCAGGGAGTGATCACCAAGAAACTGGGAAAGACATCCTTGGATTCTTGTAGCCCCCCGCCCCCCCTTATTGCTTATTGGGTTCACAAAAGACAACAGGTAGCAGCGAGCAATTGATTTTACTGAGCAATCACAAATTCTCATTTATTCCAAACTATTCCGTAATCTCTAAAGCAGAACCTAAATGCAGCATTTATCTCACTTGTTCATGGCTTGAAGGCAAACACTGGTGCTTAAAGTGGCAGTGGGAAACCTGACTGTAGACTAGCAAACTTCAGTAACTGCTCAGTATCACATACAAGTGTTGCTTCCAGAGATCAACAAGGTGGCGGTTTAAGCACTGTTAGCTGCATTTCTCCTTCTAGGCCTTCACATTAATGATTCGGGAGTAGACGGGGTGTAAGAGAGACCTGTGGGAGCCTGTCTTCTACTGAACTTTGCTTCATCTTCTCTCCCTGGCCCTCCAGATATTCAACTGAGCTGATCTTCCCTGATGCTACAGCAAGCCCTGAACATGTTACTTCCAGCAATACAACCTATTTCTATAAATCAGGATAGAGAGGAATGCAACCAATGATAGGAAAATCAAAGAGGAATAAAAATCAGTTTTGATCAGAGGGTTTATTTAAATGCAGAATATGACTATTCTATACTTTTAATATATCCATTTGTTGTAAAGTAAACACCTAGAGGCTTTCTGTGCATGCATGACTCATATATCACTGTTAATACTGCTCTGAATGACCTCTTATGGTTTTTTTTCAGTCCTGCATTGCTTGCTTTCACTCTGCTGCAGGGGAGAGTTGCATCAAAATCGAAGTTAATGTTAGCAGGCTTGCAGTGTCCCAATTAAACTTCCCAACAAACACATTTTAAATATACCAAATACACTCCTTGCATTTATTCAGAAGTATAACATATGCAATTGTGTATTTGAATGACTGTATTGGTGGAGAAGCAGCTTGTTTAAATGACTCCAGCCCTTGCTGCTGAAACTGAGAATAACTAATGAGTGTGTGCCGATTGCTATGCACTCAGATGTGTGCAAGCATGCCATTTTTGTGTGTGTGTGTGTGTGTCTTGAGTGTACGGGATACGTGTTGAGGAGCGCAGGCCTGGAGAGGGGTGCTGCTACTGCATTCGGGTCTTTGTGGCTCTCTGTGAAGCGGGGTCGACCTTGTGGGGCTCTCCTCTGGGGCTCAGACAAAGCCAGTGCAGGATTATCCACCCCGGGACAAAGTGTGTGATTACCATGAGAAAACCGCCAGCTCCAGCCCCATACCCGAGGACTGCCAGGCCTGCTGGAGAGGTGGGCCGCCACTCATTAGCTGCAGGGAGAAGCTGAATGCAGGCGCACACTCAGTCACACGCACACAAGAAAACACAATGGCGCACACGCACACAGTGAACCACATGCTCATACTGTTACACATGTGTATGCATGCAAGAGTGCAGTCTGAAGCGGATGCACAGCAAAGTTTACAAAACTACCGCTTTATTCATGTTCCATTCATCCTGCACTGTGTGTGCACTATAACATACAGTATGAGACGATTCTCAGAAAAGCTGCTGGATGATTACACTGAATGTTGTACTGTATAAGAAATTAAGAGGATGCTTTTGTATAAAAATTAAGTACACATCCAGAAAAAGAACATAAATAGTTCGTAGATGTTGAAAAACTGTGTTTTGGTACAAACTCTAACTGACCAAAACTAATTTTATCTGTGCAGAAATTCAGTGTTATGGTTTCCTTTATATATGTGGCGATGATGCTGTTTTATTTTTTTTTCCAAACTGATTTATTATAATTTCAGGAAAAAAATATTCAAAATATTATTGGGATATTATTTCAGCCATGACCTAGCTCAAATGCCAACCTGTATCTCCATTTACGTCTGCATGTACTGGTACTTATCACAGCCATGCTGTGTATTTGCAGCGTGTGCTCCACGCACTGCCAGTGGTGACCGGCCCTGCTGTGATGACCCCAACGAGAACCACAGATCTCTTGTAGAGTTTGTATCTTAAGCCCCAGATCAGTGGATTTCCCACATCTTCACTGAAGAGTCTCTCTGTCTACCCTGGATTATAGGGATGAGCTGATGCTCTTCTATCTCCTCATCCGTCCCTCCGTCTCCTCGGAGGAGGATGAGAAAGAGACGTCTTTTGTTGGAACGAGGCAACCCACTTGAGTTCAGCAGGAGAGGCTCTGTGGCAAGGGAGTTTGGGGGAGGAAAGGAACATAAGGAGGGTGGATGAGAGATGTGATTATTGATGAAGACCCCTACCAGGAGGTGTACCTCCATGCATAGGCATTAGAAGACACAGGGACACATGACCGCTTAGAAAAGGAAAGATTATGAGTGTATTGTTTTAATTAGGTAGCAGCTCCCGGTCACCGGTGAGGTCAAGAGTTCGGTCCCCTGCCACTTTGACCTCTCACTGTTATGGCAGTTGTTTTTGACTAAAGCCACTCTTTTATATTTCTTTGTCTTTTGCAGCTTTGTGCTATTTTATGACCTCTTTGTTCTTCAGCACTGGGTGGTTTTGATGTAGCAGCGAGGATGACAGATTGAGCTGGTGTGGAGACACGTTTTGCTAAAACGTTCTTGTCATACTTTTATCTAATCCAATCCCCCTTTTCTTGTCTTTTTGTTAAAAATAAACTTTCATTAATGAAAGTGAAATGCACACCTGTTTTCACTCTGATAGCAATGATTTCGATTAACTTTGTACTTGGGATGGTATTTTAATTTGTCTGGAGTTTACATCTGCTAATGCATATAATCGGAACAGTGTTACATGGGCAAAAGTGATGAATATGTCATGCATTCATCTCGCTCAATGGCTGTCTTATCTCTTTTAGCGGCTCGCTGAAGATGGATGTCCATCGTCTGTTGAGTACCGCGGTTCCCATTATTGTGTTGGACTTCATTCTTTAAGACTTTGAATTTAAAACAAATTCTCTGAAGAGGACCAGTTCAGCTAAAATCCAAGCTGTATGTGTGTGTGGCGGGTGGGGGGGCATTTATGTCAACATACAGTGCATGTGCAGAAAGAATGCAGAAAACCAGCTTTTGGGGAGCCGATTGAAATGTCAGCCAGTTTGCGCCTATTTATACTGATAGAGGTGTTTACACAAAGCAAGTTATTCTGCTAGGTTGGGTTTTTGAAGAGATTATAATCAGAGTATTTGGGACCATGCAAACAAATCTGTTTATACTTACATAACCGGCTGACTGTGGCTTGCAGCTTTCTTGAAAAGTGCTCATCCTGCAACAGATAGGAGATCTGTTGTAATGGCAGAGTGGAGCCAATTGAGGGGGAAAACACTGAAAGTGTATTATCTGGCAGAAGACGAAGGTTCACTAACATCCTTGTGATTGTGAAAGTGTAACACAACCGAAAACAGCTCGTAGCAAAATATGAATATCAATGTAATATTCAACGGTGCACTTTGCTGGGTCCCCATTAATAAATAAACCCAGAAAGTGCAAAGCAGATTGGATGGATGAATGGTTGCAGATAAAGGCAAATACCAGCAGAAAGTCATACGCTCCCACATACACACACAAGCAAACACCTTCCTTTATATTCACTACAGGGTTCACTACATCCACGCTTCTTTCCTTCTTTCAATCCTTCTCTTTTCCCTTCCTGTTCCTCTTCCCTCTCCAGGGTGGCAGACAGGTCACAGCTGTAGGGGGACGGCAAGCCTGTCACATGTTGCTTTGTCTCGGCCTTCACCAGAACATACCGCCACATGCTGCCGTGGCAACTGCCTTTCCTTTTAACCACCATACTGTAGTGTGGAGGAAATGGCAGCATTCCTCTTAGGCTGGTATTCTCTAGTGCCTCAACAAAAGGTCACAATTTCCCTCTTCTGGGTATGATTCATGGTTTGCTCTCTTATACGGGCTTGTTGATGTTTATATTTGACTTCTACTGGAGCTAAAATGAATTTAGATCTGATTGGGCACTCAGCTATTTCTCAACCTGGAGATGGCTGCCAAAGCACAATTTGCTGAAGAAGGAATTAGAGAATGTCACGAGAGAGAAATGGATCGTGGTGCGTAGCTCTATAAATATTTGAATCTCCTTCTTCGAGCCCTAACGGCAAGAGGAGGCTCTGCCTACTCCTGCTCTCCTTACCAGAGGGAACAGGGTGGCAAGGAGTCTGATTAATTGACTTAAAAAGAACATAGATCATGTTTTTTGGGAGACCTAGAAAAAGTTTGGGCCTATCCTTAATATCCAACAGAACGTCTTATTCAGCAGTAAATTTGAACCTGTTATCAGTGAAACATTACACTGGTAATGCATGCCCTGCTTCTTCCCACATTCTTTTGCAGTTGCTTCTTTGAAGTGAACCATGTGTGGATAGAGATCTATTTTCTCGCAATGCCTAAAATCTTCTGTGTCTCTGTCTGATTTCTAGGTCTTAGTAAAATAGATTTTTTAAAATGTATTTTTTTAAGCCCATGTGTCATTTGTACAGGCAGGTCACTTAGCAGAAAACATGAAACTGGCAATTTTTTCCTGAAATTGATAGCTATGCAAGTTAAAAAATAAAGTTTGGTAAGGCTTTTTAAAATAAATCTCTGTTTCCTTTGTCAGACTAAAGCCACAAAAGTAGCTACAAATAACGCAATGACCAAATCCTTGGAAGAGAGGACATTGAATGGAACTTTGCATAACCCACAATCACAACCGTGAGAACAAGACTCAGGTTTAAAAGCTAATTGAAATGTAATTTAAGACATTTAACCCTGGGGTGGGAATCTGAGAAAAAAGGAGAAATTGCAGAGGTTTTGGTTCCTCTCACACAGTTTGTGTTTCAGTGTGTGTAGTGCATCACACTATGAGATCAGCTGTGAGTATCACAGATGGCTTGGGGTCCTTTTGCTGACATGACTCTCATTTATAACCATCAGGGGTGAATGCTGCAACACTTGCCTCTCTCGTCTCTCCAAACATACACACACATGTTACAATCTGTTTGAAACTTAAAGGCATCACAGAGGTTTCTGGTCCAATTCCACTTCACTGGAATCAATAGAGGCCTGACACTTGATTGTTCATACTGCTGCCCACAAGGGGGGGGTGTTTTGTCTTTGCCGATCAGTTATGACAGCACAACACTGCTATCTTAACAGACATGTTAGGAATAAAATGATAATTATTACACAGATAGTGAACTTACTGCTCCCCCTGTCATTTAAATGATTACAAGGATGCAAATTTAAATTTTTTAATAACTCATCGTTCCCTCTATTCAACAGTTACTATAAATTTTTGAATTCCATGAGTAAGGGAACTCAACAAGCTGTTACCCCCACTTCCCCGACCCCGCCACTCATCCTATCCATCAACACAACAACCAGCGATCACCGAAGAAAAGGGATCAGCTCCTTCTGGTGTGTTCCCTCGGCTCATTTAGCATAGGTCCCCACCCTGAGGCCTTTGGGCATGGCTCTGTGCCCTGACACAGGAGTCTGGGGGAATGCACACCCTGCTGAATGCTTTCTAATAGGTCAGAATGGTCTTTAATGAGCTTGAAGATGCAATGCTCCGTATGGCGTTGTTCACCTGGGAAAATCGCAATCTGTGCGCGCGAAGACCGGACACAGGCCTACATGAATAAACATACCCGCGCGTGCACGTACACGAACGCCAGAAACACACACGCAACTGGCTTTTTGCAGCTTCAGCACACCATTGTGCTTCTTGTGAAAAGAAGTGGAACGTGGTCAGTCACGCTTCCATTAGGGTCCTGTGTGTCTGAGGACTGATTGAGTGTGTGTGTGTGTTACAAGTTCCAATTTTGTCCACATTGTCTCCATTCCTGCCTTCCCTACATCTCCAAAGATTGAATGAATACACACACACACACACGTATAAAAAATAACTATGACAAAAATGGTAACATTTTTTAAATAGTCATTAAAAATGTTAACAGTCAGTGTCTGCACCTTTCTTAGTGCTAGAAACTGTTCTCCAATTATCAGTAGTAGTTTCCTCTCTCCAGCCTTCCAGCTCCTCTTATTCTGCAAGTCTGATATCTGCCTCACAGGTCTCCAGGGTCTAATAAAGTAGCACACTGAATTTGGATAATCCAACATGTACTTTGTTTCCCCTGACCTAGGGTTTCTCCTCATTAATAATTCCTGTCTGCTAACCTTTTCTGCATAATCCTTATCCTCTACAATTCTCCAGGTTAGCCTTAATATATTTTTATGTCACTCCTGTTTAAAAAAAAATCAACTTCTACATACTTACCAGTTTAAAAAGTTTGGTGCATTTTTTTCCCTTTACTTCGTTTGTCATCCTAGTTTTTATTTTGATTTCTTAAACATCATTCTGTTTTCGTGTCTGCTCCCGACCATCTATCTTTTCCACCCTTCCACCTCCAATTGTGTCTAAGCAGCTGCAGGACTTCGTAACATCCATGACCAGCAGAGAGAGGTGCTCTATCTGAAGAGGGTGTGAACGTGACCAAGCAGGGACTTCCCTCTCTTCCTTGGGCCACAAAAGCAGGATGGCCTGCAGCAGAACATCAGCACCAACAGAAAGACACCAGCTTTTGTTTGCATTTAACGGATGCTGCCCATTCACTTATGCACTCCCCTCCTCAATCTTTTTATTTTTGGCTTCTGCCTTATTTGAATCAGCACAAACTGCTATGAAAGGCGTTTCTCTTTCTTTCTTCTCTTTCTGTGCTATCAGAAATTAAATGTGTTCCACCAGCTTTACAGTTGAGTGCACATACCACACAAAAGTCAAAGGTGCCTTTGATGTCAACCTATGTAAATCCTTTACTTTCCCCCTTCCATTTCGTTAAGAGTTCCCTGCAGATGTATACCAAGTCCCCCTCCTCACCTGAGTTTTATGGTTCCACTTGACAGAGCCTCAGTGGTCAGGTCAGCAGAGCACGGTGAGCCCCGTCTTTTGGGGCCCCCGAGTCAGGAGTTTGGGGCTCTTACTGCCCCCCAGAGGGTGTGCCTGTGGATGCAAGGGGAGTGCCCAGGGCCGCCCCGTTTGACAGCTCAACACGAAGGGTTTGCTGGTGACCAAGGGGCCATCAAGGGGACCTTAACTATATACTGCTTTAGTCAGAACCACACCCATCCCCCAAGCCTTAGGGGCTGTTGTTCCCTCAGAGAAGAGGGTTGGGTTTGTAGGAAAGACCAGGCGAGGAGATGCATGGCCCGGGACAAAAGGCAGTCCTCTAGCCAGCACTGTTCTGCATGGTAGCAGTTGTATTCTTCTCCCCCTTTTTTTTGGCTTTTCTTTTGGTTAGCTGCCTTTGTGGGGACACGATGGAAGCTGAAAGGGGCAGATATGATGGATGGAACAAGCCGGGGGGGAGGCCCAGGGAAGATAAGGATGGAGGGGCCCTGTGTCGTGCTCCCTGTTTGAAGGGAACGTGCGAGGCATGGGGTGGCCTTGGGTGGTAGGGAGACTTGGGCCAGGGATAGACGTATAGTTTCTATGCTGCGTGTGTTTCATTTTAAAAGTGTGAGGGTGGAGCTTGGGGGAAGGGTGGAAATATTGGTGAGGAGTATGATGAAAAGACATGAAAGTTCATGTATGGATGAGGATGCACGCATGAAGATAGATGTTGCGGGTGGGGAATTGTTAGGGAACATGGCACGTACTGAGGAAAAAAAAACAAAAGACTTTTTGCATCGTGGGAGGTAGCTCGCAAGATGAGACCACCACATGCAGATCTGTTTTCAAGCTGAGGAATATTAAATATGGGGGAAGTATACATATAAGTGATTTTAAGATACCTAGCTCAATTTTGAATGTATGTGAAAGTTTAAAATAGTATCAATATATGGTATTTTTAAGGGGTAGACACTGGCTTACTGCCAGTGTATGTGGGATTGTAGTGAGTGTATATGTGTGTGCATGCACTGGGTGCTGCTTTATGTGGAGCTCGGTTCTCTGGGGGTGAAAAGACAGATGAGGGTGCAGAGCTGGGATGAGGCCACAATATTTCATCATAGACAGTATAGAACTAGGCCTGGATAAATTGTTTAAAATAATCATCATCATATGACTATCCTTTGGCCGACAGCATATAATACCACACGCACGCTACATGATGTTGTCATTAATTCTGAAGCTTCACACTGGTCTCCCTCTGCTCATGTATTTCATGTAATCTACAAAACACATCACATCACAAGGATTAGGAATTGAAGTATTCCCAAAGGATTAACCTCCTCCTCTGGCCTCCTTACTGCACCTTGCACTGTGGAATGTCCTCTCAGCAAATCAATGGCAGCCTTTTCCGAGACTCGCAGTGTCCACCTTGCAGTGTGGAATGTCCTAATCCACAGAGAGGGATGCTTGAGTGCTTATAACCACAGGAACACCTTTCAACACTGCATTAAAATAAAAAACCCACCCCCCTCCCCCTTTACACTTCTCCCAACACCATTAATTTTTTCTCCATTGTTCAACAGAAATACAAAGGTCAACCAACTATTTGTTTTCAAATCTTTGGAGGTCACTCAACATGGCTTTGAGGCAACCAGTAAAAGTCTATCAGATCCACTGGATCTCTTTGTTGACGCATACAGACCACCTGCTGCATGACAAAATGCCTTACACTACATTTTCACTTCCCTCTCACCAAGAAAGATAGCAAGCCTCCTCCTGGTGCATCACAGATAGAGGAGAAACAAAAAGAAAATCGGGACAGACGCCAATCTTCCGCCCATCAGACACCAATCAGAGCCTCGCAACCTGCTGGCATCCCTCTGGAGGACTGAGATCAGTATCTGGCAGCATGCTGGTTGTCCAGGAGCAGGCAGCCTGGTGGCTGTCACCCAGTGCCCAGAGAGAGACATCCTCTTAGGGCTGGGACAAAGGTGGCCGGTCCTCAGGGATTACCCATTAGCATGCTAGTTTGTGTGTTTAACACTGGCCTGAATGGAAAGGACAAGAGCCAACACCCCGGCCTATTCTTAAGCAGGGAAGTGTTACTGTTTCAGCTGCTAATGCTGGTCTGACTTCTGCATCTATGTGCATAAATGCATATATATTAGGAATTTTTGTTTCTATCGGTATGCTGTCTGACTTAATGATAACTCTGCTTTATTTTTAAGGGGGAACTGGATAGTTTTAAAGTTATGTACAAAAAATTATAAATGCATGTTTTAATATTTATGAACTAATCCAATAGAATTTAAAAGACTACATGTAAAGAGGCCTTTACATTTGTATATGATGAACATGTCCTTGACTTTTCTTTTGAATGGCCTATGAACTTGTACTTTTTTTGTTTTGACTATCAGACTGTGACATACACTGATTCAGGAGCAGAAATGCATGTTGTCTGCTGCAAGAAGTGCATATTTTTCACTTTTTCACATTTACGAGAATCTGTCCTATTCTGAAATTTATTGTAGCGTGTGAATAGGAGCAAGACAAGCCAGGTGGCAGTTCAAAGTATTGCTGATTTTTTCACTCAGAGAAAAAAGCTCATTTCTGAAAGGTCATTCAGCAATCTGTGCATTTAGCATCATCATAGTCTTTCTTTTCCTGCTTGTGTGTTAGACTAATGATGTGGAAAGACGCCTGTATGGAAATGTGTATTTGCGATTGTGTTTTGGTGTGTATGTGTGCCGACGATTGTGTGAAATGGTCCTGTTTTCCGACTGCAGTGTGTGCGATTATGTGCTCAGCCTTGCTGGCTAGTGGTTGATAATCACACTAGACGCCGTGTGTTTGTGAATCTCTTAGCTGAGGAGATTCCCACCGTGCTCAGTGTGTCTGGCCTCTGTGTGTTTTTGGGGTTGCACGCGTGACTCCGCCAGCTGTTCTATTCTCCTGTTGGCCCCCTCAACCCCACACAGCCCTTGTCCTTCGCCGACCCCTCCTTCCCTCAGAGGCCTGCTCTTCATCTGATAAGGGCTCCACTGGCCAAACCCTCAGCAGAGCTCCTCAGAGCTGCTCCTGCTAACAATACGCCCTCCTTCCCCTCTGTGCGCACACCATTTACATGTGAAAACACTGGGTCTTATCTTCAGTTCACTGGAGCAGTGGCACAACAGCCAAGTAAGTGTGCGTGCTCGTGTATGTGCGAGCAAAAGTGGCCCTGGGAGAATTGCATGAATCCAAGCAAAATGAACAGTAAACACTTACGTGACTAAATCCATATTTATATCCCTCCTTCATTTTCTGATATAATGTTATTAGAAATTAAATAAAACATAAAATATAGAGTAACCTCATCAGTCTCATCTAGTGCTAGCTGAAAGAATGAACGTCTTTATTACAAGTGGGATATAAGCCAGATTTTATCACACTTGCACTGTTTCCAATAGCTGAGAGCTATGGTAATGCTAAATGAAAGACCCTCAAGAGAGTAAAACTACTTTCTGGCTCATCTCCTTGGAATGCTGCCATGGTATCTGTTAACAATGCTTCTCATCTACATGAACATTAACATCGCCTTTCTCCTTACTACCATCATAACAGCCAACCCAGTTTCTAAACATAGTCCTCTTCCTGTCATTCTTTGCATCGTCTTCACTGTTCTTACTCCACTGACCTAATATATTTACAGGGATGGCCTCCGCTGATCCAGCCACACACTATTCAGCAGCCTATGCAGAAAGTCCAGATTTCCTCTTATTCACCGGACAGAAAAAGAGAAGTGTGCAGGGTTTTAATTAAAGGTCTGTGTAGTTAAGGGCTTGGGCTAAGCAAACATGGGCCTCCAGCATCACAGTTTAAGATGAGGTAAAGGAGTGCGGGGTGATCACCAGAGTATAAGCGGCTTGCAATGAAAGGGGGAGGAGGAGGCAGAGGAGAGAAAATGAGAAAGGGCAGAAAGATAAAAACTGAGAAGAGTGGAACAAAGAACAATTAGGAATCAGGGAGCAGGTAGAACGATGGAAAGGAAAGGACAGGAGAGGGCCGAGTGCTGTCAAAGATGGTATCACGCTATCTGTAAAGCGGATATTAGGGTGGGAGGGGCCAGATGAAACGGGGGCTTTGAGGGATGTTGCAATAAAAATTGAGGTGGCTAGGGAGATAATATTTGTTTTGTACCCATTAAATTATGTGTAACATTTGGATACTTGCCATGAACACAAATCATCTGACGGTGTAAGTTTGAATTTTGTTTTTATCAAGCAATACATAAATAGCTGTACGCACACACGAACACAGCCACACAAAACAATATTTGATACGTATGCTAATTTGGCAGAACAGAAATCAGCTTCTGCACAGGCTTGAGGTTTTTTCATGATGGTGAAATGCTTCCATCTGTTGGTAGAACTGCGACATTGCATGACTCCGCGCAGCTGCCACTGAGGCATTCGAGAAAGTAGTAAAGGAAATCAATACTTGTGGGCAGAAGAGCACTGACACATGCTAACTACTCACCAACCATCTCTGACAGACACTTTGAGGTTGTTTGAAAAGGTTAAAGAGATACAGCAGCAGAAACAACCTTCGGGTGGGCCATTTACTGTTACGGTTTGCAAATTATTTTAAACTGTTGCAGGCTTTGTTGCCTCAGTGCTTGGTATTTATCATGTGATTTTGTTGTTCACTGGTTGCTAAGGGGAACGGCCTTACTTTGAGACTGCCCCCCAAAATACACGGTGAGTGGCCTGAATATATCAAACCTAAGAGAATCCATAAGTAGATAAATCAGCAATAAAAGAATTAACATTGTATCATTGTTGAAATTGACTGTCAGTAAAATTCCGATATTTTAAATAATAAAAGCATTTTAGTTACCAATCCTCTTCACCTGACTATTTGTAAAAACACGTCATCAAAAACGCTGATTTGATTAAAAAAAAGATAATGGTTCTTGTTATTAAAAAATATATCATTAATATATTTCATTATTGCATCCCTTTGCTATGTTAGTTGCCCATTTTAATAGAAAAAAATAAGAGAAAGCTGAAGTTTCGAAAGCTGTTTGCGTCTGTGAGCAGTTATATTTTATTAGATCAATTAAAAAAAAATTAAAACAAAATACTGGCAGCTGTCAGCGCTACCCCTCAGCCTCCTAGTCAACACACCTGTGGTGCAAATTTCAAAATCCCACGTTATTCACAAACCCGCCCAGTGGGGTGACCACAATACCCCATCAGCCTTGTACATTTGAGAGTTAGCAATCCTTATTAATCATAATAAGTTAACAGTTGAATGTAATATGTAAGATTACTGTCCCAACTGATTTACAAAAAAGTGGTCCAGATTACCTGAGGTCACCTCACTGAAGTGCTGCACAATTTCATGTACTTTATTCTGGACAGAGAATGTGGAACATGGAGCTTCCAGGGAAAGTTTATGATTTCGGGATGAGATGATATTTTTTTAATTTTTATGTGTGTGCGACACAGAAATTGAAAAAAAAAAGTTTGAATCCTGGATGAGGAAGTTGAATCTTGGACGAGGGTGTCTAGTGATAATGGCCAAAACATCCGATGAATCCAAGGTCCACTACTGACGATGTGTCCCAAATCTTAATATGATAACCTAGATCAGATCTCTAATCCCCCCAAAAATGGCAGATTAGCTTGGGTAAAAGACTGAAAGTTGAGGCACACAACGATGTGTGCTGCTGGTAAAGTTTGTGGGCTGCCTTTTCTCATAACAGCCATCCCTCAAGATTCTCACCATTTAACGCAATGCATTATCAGGGACTACAACATCTAGTCCTTTTACTGAATTACTACATCTAGCTCATTATTGTGCTATTGTACTGTTACACTGTGGTATGTTGCTTTTACACTCTATCATCCAGATGATAATAACATTATTATCAACACCTGTATTTAAAAAAAATATTTAATGTCATAATGACTATTGTGACTCATGACAAATAAATATATAAGAATTGCATACAAAAAAGCCATACACGTAATATCTGAGTCAGAAATATTTATATTATTTCCAATGTACAGAATACAAAGGGTAAAAAGATCATCATGGACCACTTCACAAATATGTATGAGAACAAATGAGAAATAAAAAGAGAAACTGAGATATAAACTGAATCGTCTAACTGGTACAATCTGTCCTGAGAACCATTTTCCAGTTTTACAGCAATAACATGAATTCTGCTTTACCCAATAAACCTTTGCATGTTCTGATATAATAAAGTTACAGGCATAATAAATGTTCCTTTGGAGGGAAATAGGTTTATATGATGACTATCTTTGGTTTGATTGTTTTTTATTTTTGTACCTGCATCATCACCGCTGCCTCTAGGCGAGAACTAAAAACTTAATTTCACTGTTACACATTCATCTCCCACTTTTAAACTCCAAGTAGCCTTCTACTTAAAATAGATAACTTTCTCTATTTTTTACACATACATATGTATGCATGTGTGTGTGTGTGTGTGTGTGTGTGTGTGTGTGTGTGTGTGTGTGTGTACAGTGTTGAACAAACCATTTGAAATGAATAAAAGAGCATTCGGATATGAATTTTGTGATTCTAATACTACTGAGGATGAATTTTCTGAATCACAAAGTTATATAAATTCATTACATTTTGGAAGACAGCGTGTTCTTAAAAGGTTGTCTGACAGCTTATTGTTGAATACCACAAACAAAGAAGGCACTAGCATAAAATAAGGCCTCAACACAATTCTTTGTATTTTCTATTTCTTTGTGTTTACATAAAATACTTACAGGCCTTCAGATAGAAATGCATTACCAGCAGGGTGGTTCTTTTGCTTAGAGGAATTATTTATGAAACTTAATACTTACATAACTTCTGCTCTTCTAACTATATAACTTATATAATCTATATAATTTCTAACTCTGGTCCTCTTCACATTTTCAGCTGGAATTTAACCAAATGACAAGAAACAGTGAACAAACAAATACTGAAAGGAAAGAAACAACCTCCACTCATCTTTAACAAATATCAATAAAATCCTATTAAAGAATCTGCAACTGTTAATATTTATCACTAGCCATATTATTAGTTCATGTTTCACATCAGCACTTCAATCAGATAAAAACTCTCTCTCACTGAGCCGCTCCCGTTTGCCACAGCTACATGGGATTCTGTTAAGTCTGAAATCTTCTCAGCAGGATAGATTTGATCTATTATTAGAGTATTTTGCAGTTGAATCGAAAATAAAAGTCAGACGTTGTAGACACGAAATCTAAAATTGAGAGGGGAGTGTCGCAAAGTGCTGCACGACTCTGACTTCGCTCTCCAAGTGCTGCAGAAAAGTAACGCACAAAGACAAATATCACCACTGACACACAACATTACATGTTAATGAATATGTTGATGAAATAGCTCCTACTTCTTTAGAGATACAGTTTGTGGTCACTGGTAGGTAATATACACAGTAATTCTTCAGGGGGAGAATTCAACCAAACTAGTACAGCTGTGATCCCAGCAGGGGGCGCCAACACACAAGCTCAGTCCACCAGGGAGAGCTGTTCTTCAGTGATATGTCAGCAACAAGCTGAGGTCACTGTTCAGCCTGTCAGTCCTTGTTGAATCACCTCAAGCGGGTCTTTGCTGTGGACTGTCCTGGCATCATGCTGCCCTGCAGCCTGGTCCTTGAGTCCTGCAGTCTTTAAGGTCTATCAGTCTCCACTAAAGCAGCTACAGCTGGGCCGACTCCTCTCCGGAGCAATCGCTCGGCCGCTCGCCTGTGGCCACAGTTCTGGGTGTTGAGGGGGTGCAGGGATGAGCCGCGGGGTGGCTCACGGGGTCCTGTGGGGCCTCATATTGAGGAAGCTCGCCTTCTGAAGCAAGCTCTCCATCTTGGAGGTAAGGGGGCGGAGGGAGGTCAAACCAAGGAGGTCGACTAAAGACAGAAGAAACATTACACTGGGTTGTACAATAGTTTCTGTGCCAGCGATCAAGAGCAAGGAAAAAGAACAAAACAGGATGTATTCTCCCATCTGAGAATATAATGGAGTTAAGTAAGAACTATTTTGAACTGAAGTTTCACCTTTTCTCATTTAGTTTCCATTAATATGAATAATTATGCAATTGTTTCGTTTTTTTCCACCGTTTGAAACAAGAACACTGAGTGTCTGTTAAAAGAAAGCAAACTTCCTTCTTTTTATCAGGATCTCATTACTATTATTTTGCCATTTTAGCAAATGTTCTCTTTTTTGGAGCTAATATCTGAGCAGGAACATTTGTGTTTAATAATAAATGAGTATACAACAGTTACACGATTGTTCATTGCAAATAACATAAAAGCACCCGTGGGAAGCATGCTGACAGATTTCTGATTGCAAGTAGATCATAGTTTGATAGAACAGCACATTTGAGCACTGTTATTTCTTTTCATTTTTCTTTTTGGATCAGTCTTAGGTTACAGTGTGAAAATGTAGAAATATGTATACAGACACTAGAACTATTTGTTCATCTCACCTGACATCTAGAACAGCTTGTGAGTATGATGGAGGGGAATCCATGGAAGGTGCTGAGGGATACAGGGTCCCAGACAGTAGCTGCAGAGCTCGAGGTGTTGAGCTGTATTGACCGGTTGTGGTGGGTGAGCCAGGGGAGAGTGCCGGACCTCCAGTGTGTAAGTGTCCTCGGTCCAAGATGACCAGACGGGACAGCAGCAGGGGCTGGTGATGGTGGTGGGTATGTGAACTTCCTCGTACGCCTCTGGGCAGCAGGACGCTGCGTTTTCTCTGGTGATGGAGAACCAAAGCCAGCAAGGCTACCACAAGGACAAAGATGACGGTGCTGCCGATGACGGCGTAGGTGATGCTAGGGTAGTAACGCAGGCGATAGTCCAGTGTCACAAAGTCCTGGCCAGGAGCTTCTGTGCAAGAGAGGAAGGAAATGAAGAGCAAACTAAGGATGCATAATGTAGGTGGATGAGAGAAAAAAAGGATTAGTGGTGCTGAGGGACTCAGAGGGGAATGGAGGAAGGAAGGATGTAGAGGAGGAGGAAGAGGGGAATTTAATTTAAGGAAGATGAGTTGTGGTGTTGGAGAGCCAAGGGAATTGAGAAGGGAGTAAAGGAGGCAGGCATGAATATCAAGCAGTAAATTGTTTTTAGGTTCATTTGGAAATGTATTCTATGTGATTCAACAGTGGCAGCCTCTCCTGGAGATGAGAGTGCTAAGCAATACGCATAAAGCAGTCAAACTCACCCTAAGAGCTCCAAGAGACAAAGAGAACAAATCAACCATGGTGCACCAGTGCAGAGGCTACTTCTAAAGCCTGGTTCATAAACAGGGACTCTTTAGTATGACAGAAAAAGAAAGGAGAGGGAAGCTAAATAATTCATAGTGAGGGCAAAACAGCTTATAGCATTTTTAGATAAAATGCAACTTGAAGATGAGAGCGGGCAGCGAAACACCAGGGGCCGTCACACTTTGCCATGTTTGTCCCAGGGAGATGCAGAGTTTGCAAACTACTCAAGAGTCCAGTGAACCTAATGTTCACAATGAGAGCTGGAGCCAAACACACAAGCGCAGAGCAGCCTACCTGCTGCATGAAATGAGGAAAAGGATGACAGTAATGCTACAGGGCACTGCAGCTTATTATTTTAGATAGGATGAGGAAGGGCCGCTTAAATATTTCCGCTGACTGATATTACAGTGTGAGAATTTCAATCAGGCGTCGGGATGGGGCTCATGTAAATGGTGTTTCAGCTTACCAGCTGACTGTACTGTTCTATTAAGGAGAGGCAGCAAGAGAGTCGAAAGAAATCTATTTATTACAGAGCTGCAGAAAGGATGTGCTGAGGAGAAATGACTATATCCAAGTATTTTACAGTTGCTATTTCACTTCAAATTACACTAATGCTAACTAAGGCTGTGAATATCAAACCTCAAAGTTCAAAATACTTTCCTCGTTCTCTGCTCAAGGTTTCCATTTGCTACTTAAAAGGCCATGTGCATTAAAGCCTAGGAAACTAACTTCTTCGTCCACAAGCCATCATGCAGACAGTTGAGGCTATTGCCCAGATAGCTTGCCAGGAAATGACCATTACAAGACATCTTAAGGTCAAATCAATAGTCTGAAAGTGCTTCTAACTGTAAGGATTAGATCCCCAGAAAGGGGAAGGTAAGGCAAGCCTTTTTGGAGCTTTTTGAAGTATTCTATGCTTATACAGACTTACAGGCTCTTGAGGGATATTGTGTTTAGTACAGAGTAGAGATCTTCTCCGCATTTATGAGGTAGAGGTACAGAGACCCAGAGAACAGAACCACGAAAAGCTCAAAGTCAACTAACGTGAGTCTTTCATAGTGATTATTATACCAGCTAAGATGCTTATGAAATGGAAGTCCACTTTCTGATTTCATCTGCATCAATTTACACACTACTAATATGCAAGGAAACAGAATATGTAAACCATCGGACTAACAAATGCAAGCTTTCCAGTTCAGTCCCAGGAGGATCTGCCACATCAAATATGTGGCGCTCCCTGCTGTGGTAACCTCTGGTGAATAAGTGAGCAGCTGAAAGTAAGGATGGAAATTCAAATCATGCTATGATTCCAATGTGTACACAAAGGGAACGTTCTACATTTTTGGAGAGGGGACAGCTTGAAGCAGCAAAAAATTAGAGCCTGACAGATATTTAAGGAACCTGAAGGACATTTTTCAGGATTTTTAAGGCTGATATTGATACTGCACAGTTTAAAACCTTCACATTCAGGAACACTGGATGATATTTGTTAACTGATAAAATATAATATACATTTGGAGTTTGTATTTGTTTATTTAATCATTTACACGCATATTGGCCGATATGAACTATCTGTATCTGCTTTTATAATGCTGAAAAAAGAAATTTAATTTAATTTAAAAAGTAAGGAAAAAATGTGAAAGTTCTGATGTTCCAGTCTCTGCAAACAATTTTACAACAATTTTCTTGTATGTTTTAATATAGGAGCCAAAACAGGAGACATTTTTAAACTTCTATACTAGATTTGAATGTAAACTAAGCCTACTATTGAATTGTGTTTTTATATTTACTCTTTACTCTTAGACTGCTGAACACAGCCAAAGCTGCAGCTGTAAGAATAAAAACTAAAAATGCCTTTTAAGTATTAATTTAATAAAATACTAAATTATGATCCATCACAGTCCTTATCTTAAAGACAGAGCTGTGACACTGATAAATCTGTTAACTTATACAGTTTTCTTCCCCAAAAAAAAGCTTTGACTAGGCTGGACTTTATCAAAGTAGCAGCTCTCTTCCAGTTCCAGTAATTGTGATTGGTCAAATGGTGCCAGCACCACCCCTTTCATGTGAACACTCAGAAGAAACCCTTATGAAATTAGGCTTCATAATAACTTAATAATAATAATACAGTTTTTTGTGGCTGCTTATCCTGATTCCTAATGTTAAGGTCAGTAAACCCAGATAATGGAAAGAAACCCAGAGTGTAATGAAATCACCTCATAGCACAAAGCGCTTGCTGCCTCAGCACATGGACACAATAAGTTTTGACTGATTGAAAGCAAGTACAAATCATCACTGTGCAACACACAAAGCATAACCATATGAGAAACATTTTTTTACAACCAAATTTTATTCTGATTTAACTGCTACGTAACATTAAGATATATTTATGCCTCTAATCAGACGAATTGTTTGTTTTGACAAACCAGCAACCTTCTGTCGAGACAGAAGATGGTTTTCAGCTTCCATTCTCTCTCTTCCAGACACCAAGCTGCAGGTTTCCTCTGCCTACCTGACCTTGAAGGCCCAGGGGAACCTCTGCAGTGTGTGCGTGTTTGTAAGTGTGCTCACACATACTGCTGAATTCCCATCAACCAGCCTGGCATACAGCCTATTTGTGAACCAGCGTGTATAGTCAGGGGCCCCATGCCTTAATTAAATCTAATCTAATTCAGATGCTCCACCCGCCTGCTACCCAACCAGACACCAGCAACTAAAACAAGCCCCCTCGACCCCTCCCTTGTGATTTTTAAATTGGCCAGTCCTTCACGCTACCAATTAATTATGAACTGGACTCAGTAGAGAAAGGCAAAAACAAAGAAGAATCATTTCCATAATTACCTATTTAAAAAAAGAAAAAGAAAAAGGGCGCAAATAAAGAGATCCCACCACTGCCAAACTATGCTGCCTATCGGGTTTCAGTGCAGCCTTCTGGGAGCAGAAAGAAACATACACAAAAGAAACTCATATTGCTGTAACATTAACAATGGGAGCCTATTTGGTGCATTAGCGGCAGAGGTCTGAAAGGCTGTTCAAATCACACAGGAGATAAAAAGACAGGGAGAAAAGAGGGTGAAGCAGAGACCCTCTCTGTCAGGGGGAGAGAGAGGGGGATGGATCCTGTGTGGCAGCCCCCCCACCTCCCACCCCATACTGTGTGCGTGATTGAGCCCTGCTGCCTATTCTGTATGGTTTAGTTGAAGTTATGGTACAAAGAATGGTGTCATCATCACATGCAGAGATAGGTGAGCAAGTCTCATCATCAAAATGGAATTTTTGATAAGCTCTGTAATGATGCTGGAGCAACACGATACAGCACTTCAATAAATATCTATAGTCAGTGCAACACGGTGGATCTGAAACCAAATTATTTGTAAAAATATTCTAATAAATGATATAAAATGAGACACAAGGTCATTATTTACATGAATAAAAACATCTTGTCTGGGCTGGGCCTGTGGACTCTGCTGTGTGTTAACTTGCTGCCAGACTGAAGAGAGAGCGAGAAGGCACAGCTGGTATCTGTGCATCAATACTCCATTTACTCCATTTATTTTTGATGACAGTGACTCTGAGTCCCAGTCAAACTCCCATTCTTTACAGACACACAGTCACAGCACACGGGATAGAATTATTTGCTTTGATCTGTAAAGCTTGCTATTATCTGCCCGTAAACCTAATTTCTGTGAGGAACAAATTCACACATCTAGTGCAAAATCTAGTGCAGTCGTTTATTATATAGGATACTGCAAAGACTTTCGGCACCATAGACATTCAGATTTGTAAACATCCAGTGGCACAAGGTAGAAAACTACCTTATTTGTCTGTGTCTATATGTCATGTCGGGTCTTACACTCCACCTTTCTGGGAACTCCCAGGCCCTCCAAAGGCCTATCTCCCCTCACCACACTCCCTGCTGGTAACTGATGCCCTCAGGGGTCGGTGCGTTGGTGGTTCTTGGTGTCCGGGCTGGGCGCTCAGGTATGTACCAGCTCACTCCCGGTGACTACTTGGCGGTGCCTGGTGCCTGTTGCTCAGGCCTCATCCGGGGCAAAGGGGGCCCTCGGGCCTCCAGCCTCTGGGCCTGCGGCTCGGTTCACTCTGGCACAGCTGGCTGCTGGCAGAGCCGGCTCCATGCCTGCTTCATGCCCTGGGGGACAAGGCTCTCTACATCCTCTAGCAGACCATTACATGGGGAAACCTTTTGAATACAAGCGTGCTGATCCACACAGGTGTGCACACGGGTGTTAATTTTTCATAGACATAAACTACACCTCTATTGGCTGCTATTTCCAAGCACATTGTGCGCTGTCGGTCCTGCTTGCTACACAACAACATTCAATATTTAGTATTTACTGCTGTTTACACTTAGCTAGATTAACATGATGGTGTTGTGTTTAGTATGTTGCTCTGTTTGTTTTTGCTTGTTTTCTCTTCTTTTTCTCTCAACAGGTGACCCAGGAGATTTTATTTTCTCTTCTTTCTCTTTTTAAGTGCCCTTTCTCACAGTCCCTCTTCCCTTCTGTTTTTCTTTTCCTTCATTTTTCTTTCTCCCTTTCCTATCCCCCAGTCATGTCTGTCCCGTCTGTAACAACTGAAAATAAAATAAAATAAATAATAACAACAAAGGTCGATCAAATGGACCAATACGGCAAGGCCGTGATGATCCATTTGGCAAAGTAAATCCATTGGGTATTCTTGTTGGTCTTCAGACAACAATTCTGACGGCTAAAGAACCAAATGGGACAGGCAAAAAAAAAAAAAAAAAGGTAGAAAACTACCAGGAACTCCTGGGAACTGATGTAAAGTTCCCATTTCTGGCAGTTTGAGGTAGCTTAACCGTGCCGAATGAATTCTTCAACATGACTAAAACTACAGTCGTATAGCCCTGCAATCTCATCACTGCATCACTCTTTGATTACTAAAAGACACACAATCAACAGAGATAGCAAACCTGCATAACTACAAGACCACTGAAAACCCTGTGAAAGTGAACCAGGAGGACTGCTACCGTTTTAAAGACACAGGTTGGTTTCACCAAACACTGATACTACAATTTCTGCAACTTGTTAATTGATGAATAAAACATGTCATCATAGTAGCAATCGCAACACATTTCTTTCTTTACTCGTCGTGAATGTCCTATTAACCTTCTCCAATAGCTTTGTCAAGGAACTCTAGCAGGACATTCCATTTGACCTAAATGTCATGATCAAAGCTCAACATCAAAGATCACTACAAGCTTTCCTGTCTTGTCAAACTAGACATGAAAGGCTTGAATACTTTCGTGCTGTTGAGCAACAGCAAAGCCGCTTGGCCACGTTTGACTTCATGATTCCAAAGTGAAAGGATTTCTCGTCTTATTTAATTGACAACCATTACAAAAACTACACTTTTAAAATCCTGCTTTTTCACAATTTACAAAGTTGGAGCTTATGAGTGATTCCCAACCAGGAGTACTAACCCACAAAGTAATTCTATAGCTGTCAATGGTTTTAACAAAATAATTGGCTACAATGAAATAATATTACAAAAAAAACAACAACACCATACTGAGTGGATAATTGGTTAGGATAAAAATGGTAAAAGTAATAAGTGCATTGTAGTATATTTACTCAGAATAATCCCCTTCATATGGCAGCATGTTGAAAGGGGCTGCACTTTTGTTCTGCATTAATACCCTCTCTCTGCAGTGCTCCCAGCGCCACTGGCACCTCTTACACTGCATCGACACTGCGTTTATAAACTCGTAAAGCTTCCATATGTGGAGGCTTGGGGAGAGGGGCGAGGTGTAGCCTTTCAAATAAGCCCCTCTAATCACATCAGAGTGCCTTCTCCCCACATCTCTCCACCTCACACTCCCCTCTCGCCTACACTCAACTACCTCTAGTGCCTTTTGTTTTCCCATCTTTTTCTTCTTGTCTATTGTCTGCCTCCCCCTGCATGGTGCTCCCTCCTCTCCTCTCCTCGTCTCTTTACTTGGTGTTTTCTTGCTGGTCATGCTGGTAATTTACTGTCATGGATATTTAATGTACTTTGCCATTCTGATACACCAAGCTTGAGAATAAATTAAGCAAAATTGTTATAAATAGCTAAAGGGATCATTTAAAAAAATAGAAAAACAAACAAACAAACCCCCTCATACACCTCCCATCCTTATCTCACTTTTTCTCTCCAAATTTTTACTACTTACTTTTCAGCAGTTCATTATATCCCACCTCTATTGATCTTATTACCTCTGCATGAGAGAGAAGATTTAAAGGAGCGCACAGAGGTCACAGGCGGTTGTTAAAAGAGGACACAGAAAGAAACATGTCCAAAAGGGAGAGGGAAGAGAGAATGTCTTTTGAAGCTTTATGCACACAGCTTTGCCAAACTGAACTCCACCTAAAATCTATTAAATGAGATACGAGTCATACAGACCCCCTGCTGTATGCCTTCAGTACCAGGAACACACTCCTTTTGTCTGCATCTCTTTGTGTCATCCTTTCTAAACCTTGCTAACAGTTTTTATTTTTTGACATCTTCCCTTTTTCCTATTTTTGTGTCAATTAGAAAGGACTAAAACAAGAATGGGAGCTGTCAGGAATTCAGCCTTGATCAAGCGAGGTCCTACTAGGTAAAAATAGCTAAATGATAGGCTTGCACTCAAACTGTGCAATTCTTAACTGGTACCTTTTATTTAAAACAACAATTTGGCCGATAGCTCATACTATTTTTTTTTCCCGATTTCATTTTTGTTCTTGACATTTTCCTACTCTGTGTCATAAAAAAAAGACATCTTGAGTCTGAAAATTACAGTTTGACAGAATTTCAGGTCGTCGAACTTTATTCCATGATTTACTGAAACGTGCAAAAGTAAATGGAAATATAGTATACAAGACAAAAAATAAGTTGTACAAATCTATAAAGCTTAAGAAACTTAATTTGTCAGCACAACCTAAACTTTCTAATGTAAGCTTTCTTGTAATTTCTTTAAGCAGGCTTCAGGAATAGTTCTCCAGGCTTCTCAAAGGACATTCAAAGCTCTTCTTTGGATGTCTGCTGCTTTTTGGTCTGCTGTCTGTCGAGCCACACTGCTTCAGTAATGTTGAGGTCCAGACTCTGGGGAGGCCAATCCATGACTGAGTGTTTTTCTATCCAGGTATGCTTTGACTGCACTGGCAGTGTGTTTGGGATCGTTGTCATTAAGAAAGATTAAGACATTGCCAATCAGACAATTTACAAATGGTATTACATCAAATTATTGGATCAAAATCTGATGGTGCTTTTCTGTGTTGATGATTCAACAAGATCCCCAAATCATGACAGAGCCTCTACCGTGTTTTACAGATGGCTGAAGACACACACTGTTGTACCTCACTCCTGATTTTCATCGTACATACTGACAGTCGCTCTTTAAAAAAAGAAGGATGACCTGGACAAGAACTATCCAAAGAACAACTCAAGTTCAAAACCACAAAAATGAAAAAACATCTGGTTCCTTGAAAGGAGAATACAAAGAAATTAGGTGTAGCTGAAGACTGTAGCTGACGAAACGCTGAAGATAAAGCAGTTTAGAAATAAAAAAATATAGCAACAACATGATGAATTTAGCAGAATACATTAAGCACTCAGAAAGTTGATGTTTTCTGATAATATATCAGTACTATACAGTAAGATTTTGTTACCTACCAATCAGACAGAACCAAACGATGTGTGTACACTCACATTTTGGTCAATACTCATTGAAAAGCCCTTTCTACTAAGATTCACATGATAATGTAGGACAGGCTGTAGGCAATCAGAGATTAAGCTTCGACATCAACATATGCCTTAACTGAAATTAAAAACAAAAATTCACTGAGGAACTGCCTCAAAGCACATGAGACAGAATACTGGTGAAAATATAGTACATGTCCACAAACACAGAAAACTGTATGCAGCTACTGAAGCAAAGTGAGGGCCGATGTTAGTGCACAATAGGCTATTGAGAGTGCAGTGATTAAAACAAGCTCCAAAGCACTCTTTTGTCTGTCTTTAATCAAACTACTCTGCAGATCAACGGCTGACATGCCGCTGGGTTGCTGAGATACAAGCATTTTTTTTTTTTTTTAAATGGAGCCCATTCCTTTGGCTACTTGCCAATGAATATGCTAACTAGCCACTGTCAGAATACACTTATCCGAAGATGAACGAGCAAAATAAAAAGAAAAAAAAAAGAAAAAAAAATCGGCCTAATAAAAGACTCCACATATCTTAATTGCCACACTTAAAACGCCTCTGAATAAAGGGAATGAAGATATTTCCTCCCTCTGGCTCATTCCTGAGGGATAAGATAGGGACTGCACAGATGTTCTGTACTTTCCCCATGCACAGAAGACTCATTTCGCATTCACAAAGTCTCAAATTTAAAAAGCGTTCAAAGTAGGGTGGGGTGGAGGCTGTGTGTGCGTGGGGGGATGGGTAATCATCCTCCACTTTCTGCATTCCAGGTTTGCTTCAACCCCCGGAGTGCGCCTGCCTTCAAATGCTAGAGCTGATATAGGAAAGTCGCCGCTGTAGCCTCTATTAGATATAGTAACTTTGTCTGATGCTGATTATGGGTACGAGGTTTCTGGCTGATTTGGAATTTCTCCTGCCACCGTTGCAAAAGCAGAGTGATAAAATAAGGTGTGCAATGGATGAAATGCCTACCATCATGTATTAGCACACTGGCGAGCAAAGGGAACAAGAGTGCACAACAACGGAGAAGAGAACCACTAGGTGTCAGGCTGTTCACATGTTTACACATGCACGGTGCAACGTTTAGTATTAGGCGGGCATCCAGGGTAAGGAGAGGGCGTGCATTGGGTTTGCAGAGTGTGACGAGGAAGCCATGCCATCTGGCTTCAAACACACCCACAAACAGATACACACGCGTGGCATTAAGACCCGGTCCATTGAATACAGCGTGAACATTAGTCAGGAACGTACATTCGTGAGCAGAACTTGCTGAAAGTTTAGCAGAAATAAAGTTCAAACATTTTCACGCGCACACCCACGTATTCACAGACAGACTGCTCTCAGATCCTCATACGAGTGAAAACAGCAGTACAAACAAAATTCCATAAATCCTTTCATCCTTGTCCAGAGCGTGTTAACTAAACCCACGCCACATGGTGAT
>NW_005187479.1:1812044-1813626 GCF_000239375.1 Pundamilia nyererei | reverse complement strand
AGAGTGTTTGAACCCTGGCACTTTCAAATTAATTTAAACCCCTGCTCTCTCGAAATATTAGGGTTATGCACCCAATACTTCAGCATCTGAGCCTCCTTACTGTTCTCTGTGCATTACTCTTTTATAAACTTTTACTGCCAACAAACATCCTCCTGGTGGGATATAAAAAATTGATTGAAAGCTGCTCTGTAAGCCAAGCTAGGAAGCAAAGCATGTTAACTGCTCTGCAACAGTGCCATTCCAGATCCCTTTGGCATCCTAAAATTAATATTCATGCTCCATGTTGTCACCCCGTTCCTGTTGCTGTGGCTCGTCATGTAGTGTTGTCTCCTCTCGTTAGCGTGCGTAGAGAAAGCGTGAATTAAGGACAGGCTGTGTGTATGCATGTGTATAGGCCTGCCAGTCTTTCTTTCTCACCTCTTTTTGTTTTTGTGGAAGAGAGCAGTGAAAAATAACATCTATATTTGTGCTTGCATGTGTTTTTGTACGTCTATCCTATTTCTTTCCTTCCATCTGTCTGTATATTCTTTAGTCTGTACATGTGTGTGTGTTTGTGTGTATATGTATGAGTGGTGCTTTAGGGAAGGAAGGTTTTCATGCTTCATCGGGCCTCTATTTGCCTGTCCTGTAATAACTTGTTCGCTCCATTGCTTGCCACTATCAGACCCCCCACGTGCCCCCCCCACAACACTCTGTCAGAGCTTACCGTGGGCGGCAAGAAGAGTGGAGGGGAGGTGGGTTAGAGTTAATGGATGGCTCCGGCATCTGGAAACCATCCACAGATGTAAAGAAAGAAGAACACAGTACAAGGACAGAGGGGAAGGACTGACTAAAAAGGTGAGGAAGTTTGCTTTAATCAGTGCAAATTACATAGGACGATTTAATATATTGATGTATTATACAAGGCAATTCAGAGAGTAAGAGAGCTCTGCATTGGTAGGGAATAATTATATCCCATATTTACAAATAATTAGCAGCATCTTTTTCAGCTGAGGTGGTAAACTATACATGTAGTTTTTGGTTTTTGCATATATATTCAAGCATAAGTATGGAACAAACTGTAATTGGTCAGCTGTGGGATTATCAGTTATTAACTTCAAAAAGTAAATTTCTCATCTAACCATGGGTGTGTTTTGTTTGGAGCTAGTTAAGTTTAAACAAGAAAAAAGAAAAAAGGGAAACTGAAAAAAAGAACGAACAAGCAAATTCTTTAAATAATTTAAAGGCTTTCACCACTTCAGTGTACAATGCAAACTATTAAATGTTGCTGCTATTGAGGGATAACAGGAGAGCCATGAGAAGTGAGACAAAAGAGTAGCCACTCAAGCAGAGTGGTGAAGTACTCTCAGGTATGTTTATCAAAAAAAAAAAGAGAAGACGACAAAAAAGATGGGCTGTGAGTCACTGTTGACTGTATATCTCACAGCGGCAGCAACAAAAATGTCCCACTCATCTTTCTTTTTGTAACATGTTGAAAAAGAAGCTCGCATGTGGGAGCTTCAACTCTTCGTTTTTACAGAAAACCTTTCAGTGGAGTGGCGTGGTTGTTGAACGGCTATTATTTATTTGATTTTTTTCCTGG
>NW_005187479.1:1790094-1810372 GCF_000239375.1 Pundamilia nyererei | reverse complement strand
GTCATTGTGTGCTCTGCTTTTGGGAGGCATTTTTGGAGACATGTGGAACTGGAGAAGCATCTAGGTGTTAGGTTTCTTCATATAAATATCTGGTGCAATTAAACCCCCATTAGGACTGTGTCAAACAAGGAAACAAGAAAGAAGTGTGGTAAGAAGAGGCGTGTCCCCAGCTGAACAGGAATCATGCAATAGCATTTATGTGATGTCCCCTAGATTATAATCATTTCTCATAATCATATCCATTATCATTTTTAGGGAACAAAAGCCAACTATGTAAGAAGGCAATATGAGTGTTGTGTGTTTCTAATATCACAGCAATCTTGAACACTCTTGCTTAGCTAGGACAACAACCTGAAAAGCTGTCATCCTTACAAAAATGATCCACAGTAACTAGTGGTGGGAAAAACATTTAACAATATAAACCTACTGTTAAGGTATATACAATAGCTGTCAGAACTGTCACAATATCCTTTTGTAAAAGCCTGCAGTTAAGACTGCTTATTCGACTCTCCAAGGGGAGCTGTCCCCACATCCACACACTGCTGTAATCAAACAAGGGAATGGTTATTGCTACTTGTTTTAAGTTGAGTGAGCATGTGTCTAGTGTAGATGTCAATTTTATTGATCATATAAGTGGCAGTGAAGTCATTAATCATTCAGAGGCTGCCACTCACAGGTTCACCTCCTGAGCTACTCCCAAAGTGCCCTGGTAACTGGCAGGTCTACACCTAAGATCAAAGCAGGTTAAATGGTTGCTCCTGTGCAGCTTATAGTATCCATGGTGAAATAATGACACACAGAGGGGCTCTGTGCACATCTGTATAGATTCTGTGAAGAATCCACCCGATGTCGTTAGCCATTTTTGGGTCCAAACTCTTCGGTTTCCAAACTCAAACAAACACTGTCATTTAGAAGCTGCTCAAATTGTTTCATCTTCAATAAAAATAATCAGTGTGGCTGCTTTTTCCCCCCAGGTGTTACAATAAAGTTTAAAATCATGGCATCCACGAAAAAGATGATTTAGGGTTTAACAGTCTTAGAAGTCAGCAGGAAGCTAGCTCACTAGCTGTCTTCTAAAGATGAAATAACATGTTTTGACTGAGGGATTCTTAAAAAATTAAAATGACAGCTCTGCTATCACTCTGGACATAAATGAAGGCAGAAAACTAAACAGCAGGTTGTAGGGTTGAAGTCGGGCTAGCTGTCATAACATGAGGTGCTACGTGGTGGCTACCTACAGAGCTATAGTTAGCATAATATAAACACATTAGCGGAGCAAGATGAATGCTAACTTGTGAGGGTTCCCGATGAGCAGAGACAAATGCAATCATATCTGAGCGAACAGACACTGAAAATGGACCAAACATTTGTCAAGAGAACATATGCTGGTAGATTGTTTCGATGACTCTATGAAAAATACCTGGCCCTAAGTTTCAAGTACCTTAGCTAGCCTCAAAGTGTTCATTTTCAGAAGTTTTAAATATGTGGTGTCTGACAAACCGCAAGCCAGTGGACTGTAGGTATGTTATAAGGATTTAAAATAAATGTTTTAATTAAAATAAACCAATATATTTAACAATTGAACAGACTTAGAAGTCAGCAGGAAATTAGCCTTGCAAGTTTCCTTCTTGTAAACAAGATAACACCCTTAACGAAAGCAATAGGATGTTGGACACAGAAGCAGCGTTAGTACGTCATCATTTAACAAACACAGAGCCAATGTGTATTTTAAGTATAAGTATTAGAGTATAAGAGACCTGGGAGAAAATAACATTCCCCTTTCTACATATGAAAGGTAATGTATGAAGAGCCTGTGTTATATTTAAACATGAAAAAATGGGACAAAATATTAATATAGTAATATTTTGTCAATCCATCAATTTTCTTCAACACTGATAACACATGTACTCCGATACCATAACGCAGTTATTAAATAAATAATTATTCCTGCTTTTTGTTTTTGATAGCCATTTGTTTTCTTCAATTGCACAGACAATATAGATAATTCAGGTGCTGCAAAATAAATTGCTGTATCGCAATGCCATCATTATTGTGGGCAATGTAACACAACGGTATTATACTATACTGAAGTTACTTTATCATTCCCACCCCTAGTTCTATAGAATACTTCACACAGGCTGAAACAAAGCAAGTTTTATCTAATTTTAAATTCTGCAGCACTCGCAACTGGGAAACAAACAGTGCGCTCAAGAAAACTCTGCTCACTATCCCAAACACTCATATTAATAAGCACAAAGGATTAAAGTTATCTGGCAATCTTTCAACAAAGAACAGTGAAGAAACAAGACTTTTCCTTTGAACTAAATTCCACATGAAAAACTTTACTTTGTTCCAAGTGTCTTTGTTTCTGTTTGCACGCAAAAAAACTACAGGCCATTCAATGTCAAATTCCAGCATGGGGTGAGCCTGCTCAAAATTGTTAAAGATACACACAACGGTCCCAATTTATTCTGCCGGGCTGTGCTACAATAAGTTGGAGCTCAGAGTGAAGATAAGTGTGCAGGGAAGTTTATGAGCTGGGTTCAGATAAAATGGGATAAAACCTGCATTCATAACACACACACACACGACAGATATATAGACATGACAGATATATAGACACGATAACATGGTCTTTTTCAGGCACACATACACAAATCATCATCACCCTGATACACTGCCAGCCCTCCCTTGTGTACACTTCTGTCCTATTCTTCTGCTGCTTAAGAAACAGAACAAAACCCCATGATGCCCATTCTACCATTTAATCCCCTCTCCTTTAACAATAGGTCTGGTCAGGCTAACGGAAGCGTAAAGAGCCCCTGCGTGTTTTATCAAAGTCTAACAACAGAACAACACAGCCCACAAGTGAAGGTCTATGGCTCCTATTCATATCTTTCTCTAGAGTGGAATCACTGGCCTCTGTTTCAGTGATAAGAAATGAAGCATTATGGTCAGTTATGCAGCTCGTGCACATGCACTCTAAATGTGATGGTTAGAGTCGAAGAAGCGTGGAGTGATTGAGGGATACTGCTTAAGGGAAGACCGGTCCCTGTGTGCTTTCTGAGATAAGTGCTTGACCCTTTATGTATGGCAAAGCAAGCTGAAGCAATATGTGAAAAAAGCAAGTCATGCACTGTATGCGGTCTGAACAAATAATGAGGAGCTGTGCTGATGAAAATGCAGGAGGGAAAAAATTCCCAACAGAAATTTGATTTGTCTCACTAGAATATGCGCTAAGTATGTCACCATCTCTGTGTGGTTTTTGCACAGTCCCTATCTATTATTGCATCTTAGTTTTTCTTGCCTCGCTCTCCCTCGCTCCTCTTTTCTTTCCCTGCACACCGATTTGCATGTTTTTGAATATCAAGCAAAAAGCACAGTTGGAAATAGCTGACTGACATCTTCTTTAAGAACAAAGAAGACTGAAAGCAGTGGTCGATCAGTTGTGAAGACACGCTGAACGGTGTTCTGTGTAACCTCCTATGCTGACTAATTACGACACTATGGCTTCATTTAAAAAAGAAAACAGAAAATAAGAAAACAATAATCCACCTCACAGCTCATTAAAATCAATCCTTATAAAATGAATTATGCAGTCCATTATACAGTATATGTAAGCATGCACAAAAGCCCTGTGGCTTATTGGCTAAACTGAAGCAGGAGAACTCAGTGTGAGTTTAACATTTGTAAGTGAAAAGGAGATTTTATTTAACATCGTTTGCTAATTCTTTCCCATGTTTTTGTCCATCTGCTTTGACAAGACTCTTTCTTTTGCTTGCTCATGAAAACACCCATGTGTATTTCATTTGATTCTCTCCCTTAAACATGGCTATGAAGATATCCCTTACACGTTTCCCAGTCCATATCATACAATTCGACTTCAGGTCTTTAGGCCTGCTAATCTTTTATACACCTTATTCTCAGCAAGAGCCTCAAGTGAGTTAGACATCCACATGAACCTACATCAACAACCGCCAGGCAAATATGTTAACACACACACAGGAGCATCATTTCCAACGTTATTGATCCCCATTTGTGCACTCACACATCCACTGGTTTTACCCTGCAATTAATTATTCTGAAATAACACATGTTTGCCCATGATCCCATCTATCAGCACTGGGCTCAGGCATGCACACACTTATTCTACAACATATAAATGACATCTCTCTCCCACATAACCGCAGCTGAGGCAGACCACACATCAAGCTGTCGCGCACTGTGCAACAGAGTCTATGTTATGCGGATCAAATTAATAATGCAGTTTTAAGGTTTGCATCATCCATAGCCTGAGGGAGTCATATGATATGGTTAGGCAGGGTGATCATGAAGCATGCTGTGGATTGCTTGTGTGCTGAGGCACAATTGTGCAGATACAAACATGACTACAGCTGTGTCCCAATTCCTTACTGCATGCTAAAGCTATGTAGTGCTGATGCACTTGTCTGTCTGTCCACTAAAAATAACTTCAAATGTGTACTGGCAGGCATCAATCAGTTTGATACTTTGGAATATTAATGCCACTTCACAAAGCAAATGTGTTTTCCTGAATATTTTGTACTGTACTGTTTTTCACGTTCAACATCTCCCTCAAGCCGTCTCACTAATTTCATTCAGCCTTTTCCAACAATAATTAGTTTAATTTCCATTTTGCATGTGGATTTTGTATTACTTGCATTGCATTAAAGTTTTTAGAGATAAAAAAAGATAAAACAGAACACACAAATGAAATTAAAGCTGGTATATAGGCAGGTGCAGAATTTCTATCATTAAAAACGACTGTGTGTAATGTGAATTAAAAAACAAAACATAACAGCGCTTGCCAAGAGGTAAATTAACAATATATTTGCTTCTGCATGGAAATGAACTCCTGCTAGTTAGAAGAGGTTTGTTTCAAGAGACTTATGAGGGAAAAAAAAACCTTAGAAACAATAGAAATCAAAGAATATCATAGGCCTGAGATATTTCTATGCTAACACTGCTAAAACGTTTCCCAGTAGACTGACAGAGATGGAAGAAACTGCTTTGAGAAACTAGGCTAGCAACTATAAAACATCACTCGAAAGCCATCCCTCAGGAATGCACTCAGTTGGTCTAAACATTGACATCTATTGTGGATAGTATACTAGGAAATTGCCTGCAGCACAGTGCATGGAAAGCAAAGGTGTATAGAAAGAGTTTCATAATTAAAAAAGTAAATAACCACACACTACAGCTCCTTTGAGATCCTCGTTAGAGGCAATAAGAGTTCAACATTTGCACCAGACCAAGTGTGTGGTTTTTCATCATAAACCTTTTAAAGGCAGATATTTTTCACAATGAAACAATCTCATGGTTTGGAGAAGAAGAAATAGTTCTTTGTAATTAAAAGATTTAAGTGAGGCTCCTTTTGGAACAAACACATCATGATGGAAGTGATCTGCAAATTTCTCATAGGGGGCAAAAGTCCAACTCTGGTAAATATTCTGGTAATCCCAGGCATAAGCAGCCACTTGTAGGTTGTGTTATGTTCAGTACTTATCCAGCATGATAGTGTTGTAAAATGCAATACTGCAACACTATAACCTCAATCTACAAACAACTGAAGTGCCTACTTACTTCAAATCCCTATATTCCTAGTGGATCACAGCATTCACAAACACATACAGTACTTACCCATGTACAGAGAGTTACATACACTCCTCGTACACTCACTTCCCCACGTACAAGTTAAAAGTATAGGGACTAACTTGTTACAATAAGTCATCAGTTACTCGTTTACATGCTTGTTTGTTGAGTTCCAAACATGTGCTGCCAGTGATGTTGAGTGAATCTCCACAATCATAACATGGCTGTAGGGTGTTTCTCCCACTTTTTCTTTAACTTTTAAAAATTTCATTCACTGGTCATTATAAATGCAGATAAACAGGATAAATAGCTACTAAAGTCTGTCACACTGAAATATCAGTCGGCAGTAATGTTAAAAAAGCAAAACATGCATTCATCCAGCCATCCTCTTATCCTTATCAGGGTCACAGGGAGGCTGGAGCCTATCCCAAGTACCAAAAAGGCGGGGTACACCCTGGAGAGATCGCCAGTCTGTCGCAGGGCAAACACAGTGAGGCAGACAACCATCCGCACTCACATTCACACATATGTTTAATTTAGATTCACCACACCTACACCACCCACAAAACAGTCAATAGAAACTCTCTCTGTATTGTACTGTTCTGTTTTATAACTGATTATAATTGTCAGTTCTTTTACACTGACAACACTTAAAATATCACCTATAAAACATTTCAGGAAAGTAAATACATCTATCCAGTTGACAAGGCTGAGGTTGATCAGACTGCAGCTTGTGTCCAGATGGCTACTCTGACCCCATGGCTCTCCTCTTCTGACCCATTTCCATTATTGTAATAAGCCATAAATACCTTTAATGTACTCACTCAGAATACACACAGATTTGCATGTATATATCCAGCAGGCACACTTATGCTCACTTTTTTTACACATTGCTTCTATCAAGAATAGCTGCTTAGAAGAATAACCAAAAGTGCAAGACAACAAAACAATCTGTCACTATAATTCACTATATGTGTTGCTCCTTTTCTGTCCCTGTATCCAGGCTCTCTTAAACTCCAGCATAGGATGTTTATGGCTCTGCCCTTTGGGTGGCCTTATGGCAACATAAAACAATGAGAACAACACCAAGAGAAAAAAATGTGTGTGAGAGAGGGTGGAAGACAGAAAAAAAATACGAAGTTGGGTGTTAGGATGATATAAACATAAAAAACACAGCAGGAACCAAGAAGCATTATGATCTCGAGCATTCAATTTAAGCCTTGTGCATGTGAACAAAGTGACCACAGACTGCCAGGGGAGGGGAGAGCAGAGAATAGAGGAGGGGAGAAAGCCTGTGATGAGTGGAGTCAAGACACTGGGCAGGAGGAAGTGAAACTGTAAAAACATGTGATGTGAAAAGAGCGGAGATGGGAGCCAAATGCTCTAGACTTGAAAAAAAGTGGATGGGAGACTAATGTCACATGAGCAGGATGAGTCAGAAAAAGTGGCTAGATAACAATAACAAAAAGAAAATGGTTCAGAATCTCAGTAATTACCATAAATGAGACCAATTTTGCATACAGGGACTAATCCAAGCGCTCTGATTCAAATATGACCCATTTGAAAATGCTATTTTCTCCATTTCTCTCCTTCTCTAACTCTCCTGTCAACATTGAAACGCCATTCTCTTTACCGTTTCAATCCTTTCCTGAGTCTTTTTTTCTACCCCGCTTTGTTTCATTCCCTCCTCACCACTCATGCTCGTCTTCAATCCGCTCACCTGACTTAGTCGTTTCCCTTTCCCCCGTGCCTCTCTCTGTTCTGCTTTTACCTTTACTTCCTGTACCTGTCTCTCAGGTTTCTGTCTGCTGGTCCCCCTTTCTGCAGATATCTTGTTTCCTACTTTCTTTCTAATCTTTTCCAGTCAGTTCCTTTCTTAACACTCCCTGATGTTTTTTCTCTTTCTACTAGCACCCACGGGCCCTTTCCCCATTTACGGTTTCCACTTCCCTCTGCTTCTCTGTCCTTCTGCATGATTCCTTGTCTCTTCATACAATGAATCCAGAGGGTTTTATCTTTTTTCCCCCCCCCAATGGCTTTGCCACTCTCCCAAATCCCTCATCTCCATCAGCTCCCCTCCAACCCTGTATCACTCTCTCCTTCCCTATGCTTTCCTTCTCTCTTCCGCTTCATCGTCTTCACACGTTTTGCTCCCCCCCATGCCATATTCTACCCCCTCGCCTCCCCTCACCATCCTCTCACATTTCTATTTCTCACACTGACATGCAATCCCTCTTTTCTTTCTCTCCAGGGCACTCTTCTTTTCCCTCGTTCCACTTAAGCCCTCGCCCTTTCATTTCGCATTTCCCCAACAAATGCATTCAAGCCAAACACGCATTCGAGCACTTACATCACCACCCAAACACACATCTGCAGCCTATCACACCTTTGTAACTGTTGAGGCCCTGTGTCATTTCAGCAGCGCCTTAAGTCCAACCATATCATGAGACAATGCGCTTTTACAGTGCTGGCAGAAAATGCATTTACAGGAAATAACCCAGCCCATTAATTACAGTGAGAGCTAGCTGGCCCCAATTCGTCACTCAATAATGCCCTGTCTGTGTACTTGTGATAGCTGCAAACCGGATAATGCTGCCACTTAGTAATTAATACTCGATCCGTGGCTGTCTCACTAAACAATAAATAAATGCACATCAGAGAATCATGGTAAGGCATCAGAGTGTTCAGAACCTAAATAATGACTGGAAAATTGACAGCTGCTGGAGGTTTGTCTGCTCCGATTTATAGTTCAGTTCATACTTTATTTAACTTTACCAAGGCTTTTTCAGCCCTATAGATCTGTGAGGATCCCCCAATGATTCACTCCCACAGACTAAACCTGTAATGTTACTCAGAGGCTCTGCTACTTATGGATGAGTGCATTAGACATGCCTAGAGAAATATGGTTGTGCCGGGGAAATTAAATTGAGCTCTAGACACACAACAATCTTGACATTTTTTTTCCAAAATTCATCAAAGTTATATCCAAATGACTGAAATCCTATTCAGTCCGCCTCTTCGCTAAAGTCTTATCCTTTTCTCCATTTTTAATTCAAATGAATGCAGTTCTGAAATGTTAGAACAGCGTTTTTACTCGGCCACAAAGGGATGAACAGAGAAATAAAGTGCAGGGAACATTTCTAAGCAAAATCAAAAACAAGAAGTGATTATATTTTACTTTTAAGTTCTTTCTGCTGCACAGTGAACTTATTAGGGACTTCATTAATAATGTTTAAAGTTTCCCAAAGAAGTAGTGAAATTATCTGCCACCACTTTACAGCTATTGAGGACTTGAGCAAAATGACAAATGAGCATTCACCATTTAGCATTAGTTCAGCTTCAACACCTCTTGGACTTTTTCTTTGATGCCATATTGCCCAAAAAAAAAAAAAGTTTGCAGACTAGGCAGGTATATTTTCTAGGAAAAAAAAGCTAGTGTACTGTGAAAGGTACTGTAAATTACTTAAATGATTCATACGCAGAGATGGAGAGGAAAAGAGCGGGCCTCATTGAAGCACCACATACTTTTCATTGTGCTGTCAGCCAGTCTTTGAGTGTGAGGGGCCATACAGGAAAGGGGCACGTATTTCAAGCCAAGTGTCGCTGAAGCAGGGAAATCTGGCAGTTGAGGCCAGGTTTAACTCACTGTAATGTAAATGTGATGCTCGTTGAAGCATAAATCAGCACGCAAATTAGCTTGTTTTTTGTCCCTTTTGGGTATTTTACATTTTATGGTGTCACTTAAGTATTTTTTCAGTATTCGGTCATTCACCACTATTCCATGTCTTTTGGCCATTGTACATCAGCCATCGATTCGGCTCTACGAGGGACTTAACACTTGTGCCCTTAGCAAAAACCCTGGACTTTCTTTTGACTCATCAAGCCAGGACACTTTTATAGAAGAGTAGCATCCTCACATACACTTAAAATCTATTGGTAAAATAATTCATCTGATATATAATTAGCAACCATTAATTCAAATGTTCAAATATATAAAAAAAATCCAAATTCAAATCAGAAGAAGGCATAGATGGGTTGGATTTTCTCCTTTACTTTCATGCAAACCACATCCAATATAAAAGTAAAGTGGCGCATCCCATGCAGTCAGACAACACATGCACAGACAAGAACAAACTTCGTGTATTAGGACTCCAGTTACAGACTTAGGTCATTTTGATCTCTACCTACTACTTTGTCAAAATCAACTCTCATGCAAAAAGAAAGAAAATAAAATTCATCTCCTGTGTAAGACATCTGAACTAGAAAGTCATCCTCATAAATCACACCAAGATTTATCCATCAATCCCAATGCCAGCTTCTGCACTGCTCAACAGAGGGACAGGAATGCCATTAGCCCTCACATTAAATGTTAATCAGTAGAGTACACTTCTCTGGAAAACAACCAACAGCAATCAAAAGAACAAGCATTCAAAATAGAAGTTTCCAAACTAATGGGTGATGTTACAAAGGCTACTGTAGTTCTATACGTGTCATACACATAGTCTACTTTCCTGACATCTACTTCCTCTATATCAGGCAGTTTATTCCCATTACTGACACTCTACCTCTTTTCCTGTTTGGCTGCATCCTGTTGTGCTCTTTCTCTGCTAATCTGTGCAAATGATTTGGTATGTTACCAATAAGTCCTTGGAAATGCCCTTCACTGGATCACATTAATTCCAAGAAAAAAAACAGCACATGAATATGTATTAATGTTTATATATACTGTCTGATACCATTTTAATTTAATATAAAATAAAATGTCCTAAAAAACACACAGATCCTCGTTGGCTGCCCTGTCTTAGTTTCTTGAATATTCGCAGATTCACTAATGTCAAACTCTGTTTTTTTGTTTTTTTTTTACACTTTTGGTTCATTGTATTGCAAAATTAGATGAAAAAGTACAGCTCCACCAAACACCAACAGTAGAGCTTTTGTTCAGAGTGAAATTCCTCCACTACTCAGTGGTTGCAGGTCATCACTTGACCGGCATCACCATGGTGACAGAATAAGGATTGGTTTAGGAGGGAAAGGTTGCTAATTTACAGCAGCCTGAACAGCGACGCTTGACTGATCCTGATTCAAGGACAGGGATGATTCATACAGACTCTGGTCCCGGGAGTGACCCCCCTGTGCAATGGCAACGAGGCCCTTAAGCAACAGAAGCCTGGAACTGACAGTTAGCCTTGGTGAGAGGGAGAGGGTGGGAATGGATGCCAAAACGATGAAACAAAAGCACATACTTTCAGTTTAAAATAAAATAAAAGCACATACTTTAAAAAGAATGCACACGACTGCATATAAACACAGACTATTTTATTCAGTTCCACAAAACAAAAATCCTACTATTACAACATCCAGACAGACTTAAAAAACAAGGAAACAGGAAGCAACATTGCCTTAGCTGTTGGTGGCAGGATCAAACTAACTGCATCTTGCCAACTGCTTGGCCTTCCTTTCTTGCAGACCAAGAGCTGAGAGTCTCTTAGTATTGCTTTGTGATCACTTTAAGCTACCAAAAGCAAAAACCTGAAACTTTTCCAAAGCTGAAAACCATGGGCGGTGACATGTGCAACCTCTCCTATTTGTGCCTGTCAAGTGTGCGTTGGCTCTGATGAACTGGCACTATTACATTCCACTCCCACACCTCAGTCTACTGCCATTATATTCCCCTACACTATTTCATGCTCCCTCCCACACCTTTCTATCTCCGCCGGCTCTCTGAGCTCTGCTGATGAAGGGCATGACCAGACCAACATCTCAGCGTCATATACGTCTCTACCACAAAAAATGCCCATGGACTAACTTTTCATTTTAATCTATAGCGCCTATATTATTTGGGGCCAAAGTCAAGCAGCAGTCAGTGGGGGGAGGATGTAGCTGTTTGAGAAGCTATTAGCAGACTAAAAGGATATCAATAGTGAATAGAGGCTCAGGGACTTTTAATCACTCTGCCATTCTTTGTTCTTTATATATCAGGCTGACACTATATATTAATGTCTAATTTACAGGCACTGTTATTGGGGAGGCTGGAGTTACTGCTAAGTGTCAGAACACAGTCACTGTATATACAGCCCTATTTGAATTGCTGGTGTTTATTGGCCCAGTAAATGACAAGGCTGTGAAGACAGGTTGTTGAATACACAGTGCTTATGCAAAATAGCAGATGCAGTGCTAGTGGATCTATCTAGAAGTTCTTACACAGCCTTAGGAGGATATAACAAATAGAAAGCTGCAGATTACTCTCTGTGGGAGGGGAGCATCCCTGGAGTTTAAAATGAGGGATTTGACTTCTCAGAGAGCGTGCTCACTATACCAGCTAGAAGGTTAAAACTGCTTATTGTACTGCCGGTGTGGATTGAAAAGGGTTTGTGGACATGTGCCTGTGGTGGCCAAAATGAAGCTTTTTAGCATATTAGGGTTTTAGTTGGACAGGCGTTTTTGGAATACACCAAATTCCTCTGACAAGCACTGAAAACAAGTGATTCTCACTGAGAGGCTTATCGAAATGTACAGAAGAAACTGGCAGATTTAATTAAACACAGTCGAGTTATCTAAAAAAAAGCTGTGATTCAGTTTAATTTTTCCAGATCTTGGATCGTGTTTAATGGGTGGGCTAATTTTCATCAAACCAGTCAGGGTCAGGGGTGATGCTAGCTGCCAATGTTTTGACAGTGTACTCATGTAGCAGATTAATGTTACACGTCAGCTCGGTGCTCAGTGTCTCACTCTGACTGACAGCTCTCTGGGGACCTGCAGCCAATGATTCCTCCTAAGGAGACATTAGTAAAGACCATAATGATGAAAAACATGTATATTAGGACAGTGCAGTTTTCAGGTCCCTGCACAAGCTGCACAGTGTTTTTAATGAGACATATTCAGTTGGCTTATTTATTGCTCGTTTCTACTGGGGTCTGAACATAGCCAAATAAGTATACTATACGACACACAATAAACAAAGGTCTACCCTTGGGTGTAATTCCCTAATTTTAACGATGATGCAAGACACACTTGTGTCAAAAATACTATAAATAGCTACAAATGCAATGCACATGTAACTGGCTCTATCTTGCAAACAATGTCAATGTATTCTATGACGCAATCTGAATGCCAACATATTTAAAGAGTTTCGGTATTCAGACCCGATGTCACCCCTTTTGTTCAAAGAAGGAACTCAATTACTGTTGTGAGGCTTTCAAAGTGTTTGTGCAGTCTTCAAGAGTTTAAAGATTTATTATTTGCCCAATTATTACCCTGATATTAAAACAAATGTAGTCTAGGGGAGAGGCAGCAGAGAGGGCATAAATCTTACTCATGCAAATTTGAAAGCTTATGCTAAACTTAATGCAGGGTTTTAGAGCTTTGCTACTGCATGCTTCACACAGTTTTTTGTGTATGAAAACACAACAGGAAAAAAAACACACAATTCTTTGATGGCTGTGACTCTACAAAGCATGCCTTATCTTCAGAAATGCACAAAGCCAGCTGAGAGGTTTTTGAAGCCCTCAAATCATCCCCTGGCCCTTCTGTTCCTACCTTTACATCATTTCCCCTCCCTGTTTCTCGCTTCTAAACTTAATTAAAAAAGGACAAGATGAATTGTCTTTGAGATGGGGGAGGTGTGAGTTTTAATCATTATCACACTTTTCGACAGTCTCCACGCCATCTGATACTCTGTCTACTTGTGTTAATTAACGTGTAACGACGCTGATGTGAGTGTTTCAACTGCTTTTCTTAAAAACCTCTAAGGGGAATCTCCAGTTTTTAAAACAGGTCAGCTGCAGTGAATGGAGCTGTGCTCATCACTTTTGTTCTGAGTCCTTTAACTTGTCAAGTGCTGCGACCTTCAGAAAGTTTTATGTGTCCTGACAGCATTATTTTTCACATCAAATATGCAGAACAACCAGCTTCTGACACACTGTAGCTCTGTGTGTGTGCTTATCCACTCATGCACATGCTCTTTTGGATATGCAGAGAGGCTCTCTTGTTCTCAGTAAGGGCTCCCCCAACATCTGGACCTGTATGTCCTGTATGCCCTGCAGCAGTGTTTCAATAAAAGTTTGTTTCAGATGCAAACATGCACAAACATTGACTGCACTCTATTCTCTGCTGTAAGAAGAAGGGAGGACTGGGGAGAGCAAAGCGAAGCTCGGCTGTGGAAAACCAGCTTTCAAGTCATTTCTGTTTCCAGAGTTGTACCGGTCGGCCTCAGGGCCCGATGTGATAGATGCTGCTCTCATCCTCTCGAGCTTATCGCTACCCCTCACTCACTTTTATCCAAATCCCTTCCTTTCTCTGCCAAATCGCCTGTCTCTCTTTGCTTACCTCCATCTTCCTGCCCATTGCTATTCATTGCTTCCTGCGACTCCATTTCTGGTTCACTATATTATGTTTATGTGGTGCCCCTTTCAATTTCTTTATCTCCAATATCCATTACAGCGGACCCATCCCACTCCTCCTATCTCACTGTGCGATGATTGCACAAATGCATTTATAGGAATTGTGTATTGTCTGCCACTTTGGCACCTTTCTGCTATTTGAAAAATCAATTACCTATCCAATAAAACATTAAACAGTAAAAGCAGCTCTGTGCTCTGCTCTGTTAGTGCCTAACTGCGCTACATCGTTTAAAATCACTCGGATGAGAACTAAAAACACTGGAGGCATAACAAAGCCGAGAGGATGATGCTGCCTTTGTAGATTTCATTGCCTGACCCCTCCAGGGCAGGATAACCAAATCCTAGCAGGTAAATGCCATCACGAGCTATCCACTGACAGACTTGGGAGGTGATCTCTCACTACACTCATTCACATAGAAGAACCAAGTGTAGAGACACTGAAGCGAGTAATTATGAATAAGGAGAAAGAGTGGTTGAACAGTGGAAGCGAGGAAGAGGATGGAGCGAGGAGGGAGATGGTATGGTCGAGCGGCTGAGAGCTGATATTGCATGCCTTATCAGTCACCTCCAGGTCTTTGCTTATTATAAAGAGAGGCAAAGTCAGAGTCGAATGTAAGGTAAAAGTGAGTGTGTGGGCCAAGCAGTCCTCTTGTTGTGGGGACCTAAATGTGTTGACATAGTCACATTATGGGGTCGGGGCTTCCTTATAGAAACTGAAAGCAAGTCCTTATGACATTTAAATAAATAGATTGACTATCAGACACAAGGTTAGGATTTTGTTAAGCTAAGGTTAGACAAGCAGAAGATTATGATTTAGGGTCGAGGAAATCGGCACGAAATTAATACATTAATACAACAAAATGTTCTCTAAAGGGATGAATTGATTGTGAATGTCTGTGTGCAAATGGAAAAGAGATCCCAAGAGTCAAACCACAGCGATACTTTCACTCCTTCAGAAGTAGTGTGCGAAAAATGGAACTGATCTTCCTTGATCCTTTTCTGGGGTCAAAAGAAGAAGAGCTCACAACTTTTTAGCACTTACACTTTACGTAAGGCTACAGTACACAAGCCTCAAGGAGCAAATATGAGCAAGAGAACATTTAGGTTATTTGCTCTCCATGCACACAAATATTACCATAAAACCTGTGCTGACACGAAGTCTTGAGGGAATACAACAACATACCCAAACAGACTTAGGTTAGAAGTTGGTGCGCAGACACGTTTCTGTGAAATCCAAAAACTTGCAAACTAGATAGCTGAAAATGTAACCTTTTCGGGCGGAGTTTCCTGCGATAAGGAAAGGGTAAAACTTGGCACTCCATCACCTGCAGACAGTTTAGACGTAGATGCATTCTGAGAAACCACTCCGTCAACCATTGCAGCAGTTATAATAGAATTGCTTCTAGGCAGAACACTTTCTCTCTGTAGTTAATGGAGCCAAATAATTGCACTCAGGACCATCAAAATTCCCAGTCATGTGTCACTTGATAGATCTTCACTGAGCCCATATTGATGCAGTTGAACATTTTATGACATAATGTAACAGAGCTGTAAAAGATTAATGCTTTCTAATGCATTTGGAAACAAACAAACAAACAAAAAAATCATCTACCATTAGGTTTTCTGTTTGATCATTGCAACTCTCCATACAGTGTGAAGTAATGCTTTCTGAGGTCTAATGCTTCAGAAGCCAAAACTACAGCCAGCAGGATTCTTCCAGCAAGTAGTGGAGTTGGTATTGTTCACTTGTCAACAAGGAAATGGAGTGCAGTGGACACAGATATCGATCAATATTTCTGCACCACAATACAGTGCTATTCAGCATTCTGCGCCTTTGCATTGAGTTGTGGAGGACGGGCTTGTAATTACAGATAGACTGCCTTTTCGCTCTGTCTCTTTCATAACACAAGCAAGAAGAAATAATAGTAATGCATTCATTAATTCAGCTTCACAAAAGTGGGAAAAAAGTTGACCAACTCCAGCTTATTAATTTTGACTTGAAAATAATAGTTTTTGAAGGAAAATTGGGCAGAATAATTAGCTTCAGCAGCTACTGCTTGTACTTTGTCAGCAGTGGCAGTTGAGGAAAAGCTGGACAAAACTTTTTGACGGCTGCTGTGCGACTGCTGCAGTGCTCCTCCCTGTTTAGTAGACATGTTTTGCCTCTTGAGTTTCAATCAAGTTTCTGCCTGACTCAGTCCTGGTAATAACAGTAGTGTGTAGTGGGCTATAGATGCTGATAGTTTTAACTTTCCACTTTACTTGTTTTTGTTTGTGTTACTTTTGACAGACTTTTGTTCTCAAAGTATAAATCAATATGACAACAGCATCCTGGCAGGACAGTTATATACTGATTTTTTATTTTATTTTTTCTAAAACATGAAAGAACACCTGACAGCAGGTCCACACTGGGTTTCCGGTGGTTATACGTGCATCAGGATTAGACTGCTGGCAGAAATCATAGGCTTGCCAGTGGAAGAACAAGTGAGGTGTTGACAGTAGCTGGCTGTCGTGCCAGGAAAATAAGAATGCCAGATATAAGTGCTACCTGACAGTGAATAAGGCATTCTGTACCAGAAGGCATCATTCTCACTATCAGGGATCATCCTGCTACTACCTGAATTACACTACAAGTCGACACATTGCCATCAAACATTACACTAATGATGCTGTGGTGTGTGTCTCTCTGTTAAATAAAGGCACAGTGAGGGTTTTTTTTTCCAGTGTTGTGGGAATAAAATCACAGCAGCTTATGTCTTCTTTGGCATAAAGCTTAATCCGTCAGTGGTTTTGTTATAAAGCACAGACTGCAGAATATCTCGTAAGTGATGTCTCCAAAACATCAAGTTTTATGACATATTGAGTGACTAAACACTGCAGCTCTGCTATCCAGTTTAACAGCGAATCTACAAGCTTCCACGTGTTTGGAAATCTGCTGCAAAGTTTACTGCCAATATTTCTGATAAGGTAGAAATGTGCTTGGAATTAGTCTTGCATACAGAAAAAATTATTAAGATTAATAATTGCTTTTTTTCATGAAGGACCAGCTTTAATGAGATTAGTATTGGTGGAGTAAGACCGAGAGAGAAAGGCTGAAATAAATTGTCTCACTCTTGTGTTAATGATATTAAGGTTTTCTCCAAAAAAGTCATAGCTTTTACTGAGCTGAACAACTGCAGGAAAGAAACACATGCACAGTTGTAATCATGTGTGCATCCATGCGTTAATGTGATGGAATGTATTCAATGAAACATTGTGTTGAAATTGATACGTGCATGGATGCAGGGGTGTTTCCAAAAGGGGGAAATGGGGTGGCATCAACCCCCCTCGGTATACGATTAACTCCTCCAGTGCACACCCCGAACCAAAGCCAATGGACTACATTTACTCTTTAAAAGCCACAACACCAAAAGATTACACGATTCCTTTAATGTACTTCATGTACTTTATTTAAGTACTTTCATGCTATGCTGCTTTCTGCTTTCACTCCATTATAATGTTGATGCGAATAATATATTTTGTAGTCCACAATACTTATTTTAAAGTTGTAGTTACTTATTATTTTGCAGATTAATTGCAATATTATAGTTCAAGCTCCCATGCAATATAAAGGTTATTAAATCTTCAACAGCTTCAACATTAAAGAGATAAACACATCAATAAATCAGTAATTATTATCCAACAAGTGTTACTGCACATAATGAGGTACATTTACTTTAGATACTTCGATATATTCTGAATATACAACTTTGTGAACTATTAAGCTGCTTAAATAGGATTATTTTTTAATTAAGCAGAAAGCCTAAATACTGTTTTTCCACTTTGCAATAATTATCTGACGCAAGATTAAGTTTAAATTCTTGTGCAGCTCCACTTTCCATATAACAAATCTGCAACAGGACACAGGGTTTTTATCTTTCATCACTCTAAAAGGTTATTATAAATAGCATGCAATTAGTCTGGGTAATTATGGTATGGGTAAAATTGATTGGTATTTGTTTGCTGCTATCATTTGATTTTTGACATTCCTATTATTTGATTCATGTGCAGTTCATAAGATAATTAAATAAACCTGGTGCTTGCATATCTTAGATGCAGTTCACACGTTTGCACATTATGCTCCAAAAATGCATCCGTAATGAACATGAAACATATACATATATATTATAGATGAGTTTAGAACGTGCGTAAATATTATATGTAGCACTGTGTATACATCATACATCTGTATGGAATCTATAACTGTTTGCTATTCTTACATGTTTCTAATTTCACAATTTTTTGCTGAAGCTGTTTCATTTTCATGTGCTTATAGAAACAAATCATGCTTTATTGTATTTTACCAGGAAAGGTGTGTGTTGAAGCTGCATAACCAGATAATCCTGTGTGTATGTTAGATTCTCAATGCCTCAGTAGATGTTCCATTTAGTAAAAAATTTTATTAAATAATAAAAAAACCCATTACCTGCTGTAGTCAAGCAAATCTCCTCGTCACTGTTGTCCTGACAGTTGTCCTGTCCATTACACAAGAAGCTGCGGTCCACACAACGGCCATTTCGACACTTAAAGCGAGCCTCCGAGCACACCAAGGGGTTCTCCGCTGTGGTCGAATCAGAGCAGAGGTAAAGGGTCAGCTGTTAGCTCAAACACATTTACAGGGGAAAGTTTTCAGCTCAGATTGATCTGCTGTATCTGACAATTTGTTTAAAGTCGGGTAAATATTATATGGTGGCATTTTAGCAGAAGATATGAAACATTTAAGAACTATCGGCAAGTTTGTCTGGAGTTTGATAAAAATGTAAAATCAGTCATTTAAAAGAGAGGACAAAACCTTTTTAAAACATTCAAAGTCCTGCAGAGAACTACCACTCCTTTTTCAGTACGTTCTGGTTTTTGTCTTTGTTCAAGCCTCTGCAAAATGAGGCATAATTATCTTGTGAGAAGATCCAGACAATTACACAGTTGTGACGCAGTATGTGCTGGGAGCATAGAGCAAAGCCCCATTTAAATGGCTAGATTAGATTTGTGAGCATGGGGCCCTGCAGGCTAGAAACACTGCCTCTGACAATGGTGAGTGATTGGCTCGAATAACATTCCCCACTGGGAAAGCGGCAAAGGGGTCATGTGAAAGCCAATTATACTCTAAATACAAAAATCTTGTACACCTTGTACACCTACTACAACAACACTAGGGTAAAACATGGACAACAATATTTACATCGTTAAACAAATGTAAAAAAGTAAAGATAAAATGATGCATAACCATGGAGTTCTAAGCAATGCATAAAAATTATATTGTCAACACTATAATATGCAGATGTGCAAAATTCAGTTTTTAAAAATAATTATTAATAACTCTGCAGAACTTGGACTCTTTATAGAATAACTTTTCCCCTCTCAAAGTAGTGATGTAACTAAAAGTCTAGCAGGGATAGCTGTGCCAGATGTGTCCACTGAAGCTGATTGTGCCCACCATGTGCCACAGCATACTTCAGAAGACTCACAAAAATGGATCGCCACTCTTCTCCACTAAAAATACATGGGTTCACAGCTTTGATGGAAGTTTCACAGAGCAGATCACTCCAGACAGTAAAGTCAGCTTGGTATTTCATAACCCTGCTTTACCATAGTAGAGACACACCAAAGACAGCTTTAAGGCACATAGGTTGTGCGAATATGACAGACTTCAAAAACCCAGAAATGTGTTAAAAATGATCAGAAAGAATCAAACTTTTGACAACATAAATTTGTGGGAGTTTGTTCTGCTGAGAATAAAGTGCAACTTCCACAGGACGTATCAGGAATCTCCCGCAAACCACTTTAAACTCAATAAGGCACCTGTACAGGTGGGGTTAATCCTGGAAATGCAGTGCAACTTTCTACCAGTTCCTGTGCAGCTCATCCAGCTCCAGCACCCTTTCTCAAGAACATTTTTTCGCCAGAAAAGCCTATTTTGAAGTGAGAAGATGATTATAGCTTGTTTTATGACTGCAGGAGACACATACTGTCAGGAACTTTAGGGGGGGAAAAAGTGAAGTGAGATCTTGCAAAGTTACATAACTGAAAGTCTGAATAAACCGTGGGCTGGTACAGCAGTCAAGGTTTTAAAAACCTGTCAAGTGCTTGTAAAAAGTTGGACAGAGCAGACAAAAAGCACAGCTTCTGAAATGCTGCGTGGTTTGTTGAAGCCACATGGTGGAAACCTGTCTATAAAAACAGCTACATCAAGATGTGGAACTTAGTCAGAGAAGAATATAACCGACAGGATA
>NW_005187479.1:1765103-1790013 GCF_000239375.1 Pundamilia nyererei | reverse complement strand
AAAGAAATTTTGTAATCTCAAAAGAGGAATAGTCTAGCTGCTGTAAATTCTTATACATGGAGAGAATTTGGGTGGAAATGCCTAATGAGATTTTTTTTAATACTCCAAAGCAGAAAGTTCACATTTCAACAGAGAAGTCTGAGTGTTGGAGGCTCTGAGGAAATCATGAAGCTAATCGTGATTAGCTTCATTGAACTGGAACATACCGTTCCAGTTCAATGTCTTTTTGTTGGGAAACACCGATTTTCATTTAAATAGAAATGTATATTTTGACTGAGTATTTATTTGGTGTCCTGATATCAGCTGGTAGGAAAGCTCTAACCAGACACTTGTTACAACCAGACCTCCCCACAAAAGAGGAATAGATAGAGGTTGTTGGCAGCATACAGTAAAACAACAACCTCTATCTATTCCTTTGCAAAACCTGTGCAAAGGTTTTAGGTAGGTGCGAAAAAATGCTGTAAACAAAGAATGCTTTCAGAAATATAAATGACTGTTTATTGGCTTCAAATGTATTCTGCAGTTGGACAACGACCCCAAACATACAGCCAAAGTCATTAAGAACCATCTTCAGCATAAAGAAGAACAAGAAGTACTGGTAGTGATGGTATGGCCCCACGGAGCCCTGATCTCAACATCATCGAGTGTGTCTGGCACTACATGAAGACAGAAGGATGTGAGGAAGCTACATCCACAGAAGATCTGCGGTTAGTTCTCCAAGATGTCTGCCAGCTGACTTCCTTCAAAAACTGTGTGCAAGTGTACCTGGAAGAATCGATGCTGTTTTGAAGGCAAAGGGTGGTCACACCAAATATTGATTTGATTTAGATTTCTCTTTTGTTCATTCACTGCATTTTGTTGATTGAAGAAAATAAAAGATTAACACTTTCCCTTTGAAAGCATTCTTTGTTTACAGCATTTTTCTCACCTGCCTAAAACTTTTGCACAGTGCTGTATATCTATTGGAAAAGACCCCATAATCACACAGATTACAGACTGAAAAGTTTGTCAACATATAAACTGAATGGACTCTCCAGACGCATTAGACACAGACACTGGAAGGGCAGTCGCTCTGAATCTTCTAATTTGTCATACAGACATGCATTTATATTATTATTGTAACTAACTGAAATTTTTGGGGTGTGGCAAATCCATTAAGCTTAAGCAAAAGTATTTTACAGTTTACTGCAGAAGCATATTTGTAGTTCAGAGTGATGTTAGTTGCACCCCTATAATTTTGCTGAAGAAAAAAAAACACATTAAAACTGCTATAATTTTAAAAGGGCTGTTTAGCAGAGAGATATTTATACTTTAGTATTAATCTCTCCAAGCAATAGTGCCTGCAATTTTTTCCTTTAACCTGTTCGAAATATATAGACTCGAAGCCCATCCTAACATAACTCTGACGGTGACGTCAGGGTTATTTTCTCAGATTTGATGAAGCTCCACCAGAGGAACATAAGACATACAACATATATATTCCATATGTTGCTTAGATCTGCTTTGATATAAACAAGACATGGCATCATCTGGCCACAGATCCATGGATCTGGGTGTCATGTGAGACTTACTGCAGTTTTCCTCGTCACTCCCATCAGGACAATCACTGAAGCCGTTGCAGCGGAAGCGTCCAATGATGCAGTGGACACCGTTAGCGCAGGCGAAGAATGTAGGAGAACACTTTGACTTGACCTTAGCTAAATATATAAGGGTTGGGGGAAGTGGTGAAAAACAGAACAATGAATTAGTGTGTGCATGATGCAGAGACGGTGCAGAAATCTTTCAGACATCATGTTTTATGACAGCATTTGCCTTGGCTGTGATGAACAAGGTAAAGGAGAGACCTTCACTAGGAGACAGTGCTTGTATTACACTTAGGTTCATGTGTTTTTGTGACACTTACACAATTTTTCCTTTCTAGAACACCATGATAGATTTAAAATGAAACAATCAGGACACAGGAAGTGGAATAAAATCAGTGCATACGCTTTATCTTTGCTTCAAAGAGTTGAACAAAAACACTGCTTAAACCATAGTCCTCTACTTTCGGAGGCTTGAAATGTATTTGAACTATCCACTTTAAAGCAGTTTAATGTAACATAACTCTAGAACTGGCCAAATCAACAGTTTGGCACATTCTGTGAAAAACAACACAATGGTGAACTCAACAGCATAAGGTCTAGATTTTATTTGAAATCAACAGTAATGATCACAGCATCAGTCATATGCTAAAGAAAATTCCCATCACAATATTCAGGACTTAATAAGGGAAACAAAAAGGCTCAGCACAAGGTACAAACCAATGATCAGTCTCACCGAAAGAAAGGCCAAATTAGACTTTGCCAAATAAACACACACACGTCAAAACATAGCTTTTCATCTGCCAGGTGATCAGATTAGCCTGTAACAGAATGACACAAAAAATGTGGATGTTATGGCTTATTATCAGAAACATAATCATCTGTAAAAAACAGCAAAGTTAGTGGTTTCCAATGGCAACGGGTCACTAGTTCTTACTGGTTATATTCCAAAGTTATCCCAAAGTGTTTAGGGCTATCCATTTTAAACAGATGCATCCTAATTAAGCATAACCGACTGGACAGTGCAAATAGAGATCCAATAGTAACGGAATATTTTCAGTTGCCCAAGTCAGTCATCTGATTTCAACCTGATCTAGAAGACATTTCACTTGGTAAACAGGTAAAACTAAGGGGAAATTAACCCATGATCAAACAATAACCAAAGACGGATGCAGGAAAAGGTTCAGCAAAACATCACAATGGAGAAAAACTCTTTTTGGTGACATCCATGGTTCCTTGGCTTGATAGTCATTGCCTCTAAAAGATTTCTTCAAAGTATTAAAAATGAACAGCTTATGTATGATCATGATAATTTAAAAGCTGACAGTCTGTATTTCATTTGCATTTGTTCCTTTTCATATCTACTGCAGTTAAAAATTGTCATTGTCCAAAAATGTGTTCTAACATTCAAAGACACACAGCCATTCAATATTATATAATGTTCAAACAGTTGCTTACGGAAAAAGAATCATTAAAGGTAGCCCATTTTCTTCTGCATTGCTAATACTCCCATTTCCACAATTATGACACATAATGGGTAAGATCTTGACCAAAGAGTACTGATAAGAGGAGAGAGAAAAAATCAGTTAATGACAAAGAAAGTAAATCGTGTGGGAGAGGGTTTGTATGGATTCTGCCATTGATCAGCCTAAGCAGGCCATGGGCCTTATCTCTCAGGACAGCCCTGAGACTGAGTGAAGAGCTTGCAGAACATCAATGCCTGGCAACCTCAGTTAAGCACCAAGCCCTAGCTTTTTACCTCAAACTCATTGATCTTCCCTGGCAGAAGAAGAAAAGCAAGATAACAGGTAGATACAAGCAAAGACATCAGAAAAGACCCTGCAAAGTTACTGTAGAAGTCGGATTCCAACCAGGAAATACACACACACATTGCTGCAAGAGAACCATGGTTGCTATATTTACAGTTTGCATTACTGAGTTATATTATTATAAAAGACAATGTTTCAGACTTGTGTTTCCCTATTCGAGACTTTTTTTTTTAAATTACCTACTGGATGCATTTTTCCCTTCCAATAATAAGCATTTAAGTAAAGCTGGCATTTGGAAATCTGGCTTCTAATCAGAGCTGCTCTCATTGTAACAGTGTTTACTAAAGACAGAGAAAAGAAAATCTAAGAATTACAACTAAGACATTGTTATGATGCTTTGGTAAATAACAGAGACGCATGCCAGTGAGGAAGTAGCATGATACATTTTATGAACACTTGGCAACAACAGAAGGATGGAGCAACCCACACATACAAACACACAGGGAGGGGGAAGTGAGTGGGCATGCTAGAAATGTCAAAGAAAGCCACCAAACCTTCTATGTGTTTTGTTTCCCTGTGTTGAATGCGGTGGGTAGAATTGGCTCGCTCATAGGCTGGCAATGTGCTGCTTCAAATGCCAGGGGTGCACATTTTTCCCTCTACAATTTATTGCGGTAGCCTGATTTATGAGCTCTTTCAAGCTGTGGCGATTATGTGTAGCAGCAGGGAGGGCAAGGCGCAATAACCACAAGGCTTTGGAGCACCCATCTCCAGGATGAAATGTAATCCTCTGGATGCGGGAGGAAGCTGGGATAGTGCCCGATCTATGTGTCTATAGTCTGGGAAACCTTTGTTTACCTGGCCAGCAGAGTCCCTAAACACCCAAATCTCATTTTGTGCAGCATATCACATTCATAAAAGTCTTCTTCTGTAGCTTTCAGGGATATTAAAAGATTAGTAATAAAACAAAAACACGCGCTCCCGCTGGGGGTTAGAGTGAGATTCTGCTGGCCACAAACAAAGGAAACATAATCCTTTGTTATCTATTTGTATTCATTTACACTGGTGTTTCTTCTTTTACCAATTTTCTTTTCTATTTCTATACATAAGAAAGAAATGTTATTGCTCTGAGATTCATGTGAATCCTAATTACCACTTATCCAGCTGGCTAGGATTCTTCCGACCCAGCGTCTGTGCACAAAATTAACTTAAAAGTCACATCAAGGGCAAGCTTATGAAGGGGAATTGGTGGGTGGGACAAACACAGCTGGCTGGACAGATATAGCTAATGTGCTTAGCTGTGTTTTTGGGTTGCATATCCCCTCATAGCCTAAGCCAAGCTGTTTATGAAGCAAAAATGCAAAAACTTAATTAGACCCATCAAACTAGAGTGGAAGAGATGGCAACACAAAACCATATATCCCGGGCATTAGCAGTTCAACTTTAAATACCGCTGCTGATCCAGGTAATGCTGATTGATTTCAGGTCCTCTGCTACACTCTTCAATTTACATTGTATAAGCATCGATTTCATCCTGCCTTCATCCCTTCTGTCATCACTGTTTACTGCTTTACTTTTGTGCCAAATTTTCTCTCGCTCCTCCAAGCCTTTGTAGAAGTTTGTTTACGAAAAGCAGACAGGGCGTTCGGTGGCTTCCAAACTTAGTTCCAGTGTTCAGCTGAGCAGCACAAATGAAAACGAATGGGGTAAGCAGTCGAGCACATTTCGTGAAGTAAGACTACCACTTGCAGAAAAACATGCCTGGTTCACACTGAAGCTCACAGGTGGAGGACACACAAACACAGGCACAAAAACACAAACATGTCTCTGTTTTTTGTTGTCTGATATATGCAATTGCACATAACGCTTGACATTTTTATTAAAAAGTATACTTCTGCTAATCACCTATGTGACAACTGTCTTTTAATTTTAACTTAAAGGTAAATAAATAAAAGAACACTTGTTTTTTCCCCCTTTTTCATAATCTACAGGTTAATCGTAGTTCAAATCCTGACCTGGATTTGTAGTACCGTGGCATATTTTGTACTTAAATCATTGGATGATACAACAGAAACTGAAACAGAGCACTGCTCTTTATATTTACCTCCCCTGTGGCTTCACTGTTCATGTCGGGTGGAATCCGACAACCCTGTTGGCGATGGCATGCTTTTGCTCTTCCCCCGGTGTGCGCCTCTATGCCCTTAAATTATTCTCCCCTGATTGGTTCTTCAGAGAACAGAATGTTCAGCTCAGGTAGTCGCAGCCATGATGGGCATGCATGACTGACAGAGTAAGGAGAAGGACTCGCTGAAGAGACTAACAAGAAGGAAAACACTTGGAGTGAGGAGAGAACAGAAACTAAGAGTAGAAAAGACTGATGACTTCAAAGGTTTCTCTGACCTTGCAGAGTATTTCTGAAAGGAAGAAATCAATAGGTAATGGAGTCAGGGTGCAAGCAAAAAGTGCATGGGTAGTTTCAGTGCAGTGGGCCTAGGGATCAAAATAATCCCTACATTGCACTGTACATTTCACTGTCTAAGCCCTGCACACTCTTTTGTACAATACAATAGCACTCCGTGAGGGGCACTGCAACATTATAGAGCTGCCTTCATCTTAAGTGTTTACGGACCAATGGTGTTCTGCAAAGCCATCAAACTTTGTGCTAGATGGGGTAGCGAGAACGGCTCGTATACCACACAGCGAAGGCGTGTGTAAAATATCAGTGATATTTCAACAAATTCCAATAAAGGGAAGAGAAGCAAGGGCATATGGTGAAAAAGCAGCGCACGATCTGTCAGATAATAACGCTGCTGCAATATTCATCATAGAAAGCAACATACTGCTAAAATTGGCTCGTTTGAACTGATAGTGTCCAACAATGTGTTCTAAAATGACAAGACAGCATTTCTTATTCCTTTGAAGCATCAGCAGCAATCATTTTGGCTCATTTGTGAAAATCGATGGAACAAGGATAGCGTTCAGTCGAAAGTGAACAAAGAGTCAGAGAAGAAGAAAGACACGGCACCAGAGTGAAAGACTTCATGCAGGAACCTAATAAATATTTCAGCCCCGTTCCTTGGTATCAACTACACCAGCTTATTGATTAATCAACCATTAAGCTCATGGAATCCACCAGACTGACCCATTAAACCTTTGTCTGTTTTCCATCTTCCAAATTCTTTATATTTTAATATTTTATTTCTCATTTCTTTTTCATCGGGTAGGCTGATACCAAGACCGACCCCTCTCGGGATGCATGATATTTATATTGGAAACCAAACTGGATATTTGTGACTACAGATTTCTCAAAGTCATTCTAGAACCAAGACTTGACACTCCAAAGCCCACTTTATTCTTCTTCTTCCTTCTTCTTCTTAGTTTAATTTTTGATACTAGGTCGTGCCTGAAACACCTGGCTACCCAAGAGGTAGCCTGCTCCTCAATTTGAACATTTCAAAACAGAAGACTGCTGGCTCTAATCCAAGTCCCTCCCACATGACACCCTCTGGAGGAAGCTCATTCCCACTGCTTATATCTGTAATCTTATTTTTTTGTCACTAGCCAGAACTTGTGACCACAGGTGAGGGTAGGAATGTAGACTGATCTATGAATTGACAGCTTCACTGTCACACTACAGAAGATTGGTACAGCATTCCAATTACTAAAGAAGCTGCACAAATCTATCTGTTACACTCACTCTCAACTCTTCCCTCACTCGTAAATAAGACCTCAGAATGCTCCTCCTCTTGAGGCATCAACTTGTTCCCGACCTAGAGTGGACACTCCACCTTTGTCCAGCTAAGAACCGTGGCCTCAGAATCGGGGGTGCTAAATCTTGTTCCTGACACTTCATGCTCAGCTACAAGCTGGAGGTCATGGTTTGATGAAGTCAAGAAAACCACATTATTTGTGAGAAGCAGAGTCAAAATCCTGAGACCCGAAAACCACCTCCTTCGGCTAGGCCTAGAAACCCCCCCCCTTAATTATTATGAAAAAAATCTGTGACAAAGGGGAGAGCGGTGGACCTGAGCACCCACTGGGAATGAGTCTGATTTATTGCTGGCAATGCAAACCGAGCCCTAGCTTGTCCAGGGAGAGGAAACGATTCAAAGCAACTGAAGCTAAACACAAACAACAGGCAGTTATAGCACACAGTTTACCTCATGCTATGCTCAGGACATGCTGGCATGTGACAGGAGGAGCAAACAGTTTCTACCTTCCCGTTTGTGATTCGGGAGCAGAGGTAACACCTTTTTCAGGCCAAGCACTGCAGTCACATCAGCAGGTGGAGTTTTCCTCCAGGCAATGTTACAGCAATGATGGGCTTGTTCTTGAAACTATATGATTGAGGACTCATGAAAAAAAACGAAACAACTAAATAAATACATTAATTTATTAATACTGCATAGGCAGAATTTTGCTTTTGACTGGGGTCAAAACATTTATAACTCCAATAACCACTAAGACATCACTAGGAACAAACTGATTGGCAATTCATAAAAAAGGTGAAATGACAGAAAAAACCCTGATATTTTGAGTAGATGTGATATGAAATATACTTTAATATATATATTAAAAGCAGTGTGGAGCTAGAAAAACTGTATTGTGAATCACCAGTCCGATGTGGGAAAAATGTTGCATGTTGCATTGTCCATGTCGCATTAAGAGTTACTATTATTAGCACTGCACAGGTAGGCGTGTACATGTAGCTCCTGTTCTAGTTGACTTTAGCATACAGACTGTAGTAGCCGGAGAATCGATCCACCAGCCTTCCAGTTGGCAGACAACCCACTTATCCACTTACCTTAGTCACAGAAAGGATTTCTTACACAAGTTCCAACAATTTGTTTGCAATAGTTTGTGACGTGATTGTGATTTAATGGCAAACAGAGGTCAGGTGAGCTCAACTGATGGTGAAGTAAAAGCACCATTTCATTTCTGTTGGCTTTGCTCTCCCATCTGTTGTTAAGCCTTTAATTACATTTGCAGTAATAAAACAACATTTACATTTTGCTTTACAATATTAGGAAACTATTTAAACTAAGCTCGATCTTGGCTTAAGCATCATAAACAAGTAATTGGCACATAAATCATTCACACTATTAATAACTGAAGTCACCTGCATATCCTTCTAGTCTGTCCTCATAAATTAAACACACACAAACGAGCCACATACAGTATAGAAACACTGTCATGTAAAGATGGGAGCATTTGCCCAACTTTACATTGCTCTTGTGTTAAAATTAGGCAAACTGGTCACTTTTCTTATCGTGTAAACACACACAGTCCTAATCTTAGCCAAACCTTATATACCCACGAAGAGTTTGGTAAAGAACCATTCTGTGTCAGGAATCTTTGTAGAGACAATCAACCCTACTGATGTGGAGAGCTTTGTTGCTGATGAGCGTTTAGTGGTTCTTTTGAACTCGGGGATGTCATTAGTATTTTGTGCGAAGGCCAGTACACACAAAAAACAAAACAAAAAACAAACAACAGCACTATTGATGTTGGTCCCGGCTTTAATATTCATTTAATCCAATAAACTGAGGAGTTTATTTTGCTCCTAAATGTTATGAAGATCAAAGTGGATCAATAAAAAGTGGAACAAGAAATTAAAACTTGAAATAGTGATTTTTGCACTGTTAATAGAGTCTTAATAGAGACTTCAATAGCAGACCACGTGTGAGGCTACAGTTCACAAGTAAAAGTTTCAAGCATGTCTGGAATAACAGACAGATTTAAGTTAATATTGTTTAAAGATGTCAAACACATCTGCTGCTAAATGTAAGGCATAAACCAAGCTTTACTGATTGGCATGACAAATGAATGGTATTGTAGCTCAGCTCAGTTAGCTGTAGTAATAGCCCTTTTGGTTTTTACAGTAACTGTTGGCTTGTGTACTCTGTTTCACATTAAACAACTTCTGAATAGCTCCCTGATTTTATTATTTATATTTGGGCAGAAGTTCTAGTGAAGTGTTTTCCCCCCTCATAGCTTGATTTTAATTGACCCACTGTGCAACAATTACAAATGTTCAAGATCCAGTTCAAGCAGTGAAGAGTTATCAGAGTTATCGCCCTAATTAAAGGCATGCTGCCATGCAAACCGCTTGAGTTTAAGCATTGAATTAGGAGATGCGCAGCCTTTCGGTATGGCCAGTGGCCTTCCTGTTGGGCCCTGTAGTTCAAAGCAGCATAGAAGTTTCAGAGAAGTTTGTGAGTGCAGAGTTCGGAATATGTGAACTCTCCCACACAGAGAGGCCAGAGCCTCAGCCTGCAGGCCACTAGTTCAGAACAATCATTGCTTTGAAATGCACTTCTCCGTCTTTTCTCTTTCTCCTAACTACATTTCTGTGTCTGCGTCTTTGATTCTACACTTCTTGCGTTCTAAATCACGTCCACTCACCCTTTTGGCCCTGCTATGTATCCGTCCTCTCTCGTCTACTCATGTCCTGTCCAGACAAGGGCAAAGAGGCTAATCCTGGCTCTGAGGCCCAGTGAGCTCAGTCAGCTCTCCTCCTTCTCTCGTCTGTCATCATCCATTTCGTCTAACACTCTCCCGGGCTGGCGCTATGGACACCAGAGAGCAGGATGGTACTTCTGACCTCTTTGTGTGAGGAATTATTCAACAGCCTGCCTCTGAATCTCAGTTTAAAGACCCCTTTAATCTGCCGACATACATATATACACAAGCACTGCCCATAGATGGCAGATCCCCAGGACTGAATAACTGCAAAAAAGAGACAAATTACAAATGACATGTTTTAATCTAAAATGTAATTAATTTAATGTACAGCAAAGTAGAGGTTGCACTCCAGGAGAAAAAAGGCTCGATCAAAACAATACTTTGGGGGGTCCTGGCCTCAACTAGTGAGGCGGAAATACAATAAGATTCATCTTAAATGAAATAAGACTCAGGCTGGAGATATTGCCTTTTTCCCTCAGCCAAAACTGTTATTTAAGAGCCAGCAAAAAGTATTTACACAACTCCAGTTGACCATTGTGCTACAGGGGACTGGAAGAACAAACAAACAGCAGAGGAGCAGTGGGGTTTGGGAGGAACACAGGAGTGGCTTTACAATTCCTGAGCTGACAGCTGTGACATAATGAGATATATCTACAAATAAATAAAGGATTGAGAAAAGAACATGCAAATGCAAATGCGAACCGTCTAACTGGTATCAACACTGGAATAAAATGTAACCGGGTCAATAAATAAGGCAGAAAGAAGTTTATTTTGGAAGCAAAACAACTGCTGGCAAAAAAATCCAACTCTCCTAGAAAATGTCGTCCTAAGTTCATGTGTAGGTGGATCCATCTTCCAAAATAGTTTTTTTTTCTTACTGATTGGACCACTGCACACCAGCATGAGTGTATACGCTTGTGTTTTTAAAAACTATGTTCATGTTTTATGTTGAAGATATCAGAACGAGTTGAGACTGATTTGTTGTCTCTTGTGTTTCCCATTAGCTACATGGTGTTCAAAAATAAAATGCTCATTAATGAGACACCAGGGGGATGTCCCCACATATGACCTTTACCTCAGGTACAGGATAAGTATTCCTTGGTGAGAGACTTCAGCACAATCTGTTGGCTAAAGAGCAGGGGCTTATGCGGGATCTACTTTCTGAGTACAGCTGTCTTCTGCAAATGAATGAGATAAAAATAGGTACTCCTCTGCGGCACAAAAAAAAAAAATGTAACAGAGAATTTTATATGGTCACACATATGGCAAAAATAAACACAACACAAAGTCACCAAATATATGCATGCCTGCAAAGCACAATCTTTCCATGCTTATGAGGCACACAAAGAAGAGAATTGAATTGTTTTGTTGTTCTTTCTTAATCCACTAGTGTGATACTTAAAATGGGCCAAGAGACGGAAATGATGTAGACATCGACACGTATCAACAATTAAGGCGTGTATTTATGGAAACCTTTTGACAAAAGCCATCTGCTCACATTACAGATGGAAGGAAATTTAATATCCAGTAGTAGTCAACACTGCTCTGCCTCCATGGTAATGACTATGAGTGCAAAGGGCAGCGGATGGACACTGGACACCCTAGAGATTTATGATACTATAAATATAAAGAAAGCAAGCCTTGCAGCAATCATTTGTAACGATAGTAATATTTAGAATGTGTTTTTCTGAGAAGTATGCTCTCGAAAAAAACTACCCTTATGTCTCAACGACAGAAGGAAAGCAAACAGAGTCAACAAACCTACCACATATACCCATAACTGAGTTTATTTGTGTTTTCTTAGAGGAGGTGTCTAATTATAAGTCAACCTGCAGAGAATGCATAGCTGCAGTCACAAAGTTTCCAGGCACTGTGTTCTCCTTAGATAATACACATCCTGACAGAAGTCTTGCTGAAGCCACAATAATGAGTCCCCCTTTTTGCCCCCTCTCTTTCTCTTACTCCCTTGTTTCCGATCCCTCCATCTGTCTGTCTGTCTCTGCAGAGCCCCTAATGGAGCCAGAAGTTTGTCTGGGGATTTCGGGAAGCAGTCGCCAGAGATACCAAACGACAACTAGCCATCTACTTGAGAATAATAAGGCCCACTTATGCCAGAGCAGATAATGTAGATGTCTACAGCAAACACAAATAGCGCTCTGACAGCCCAAGCAGGATGAGCGTGATGCCTTGTGATAACTTGTTTTAATCTTTAGCAGTACATTGTACATACAGTACATGTTATGTCAGCGAGAGACACCGCGTGCACTATATACATTCAGTTTATGTTGGCAGTTCAGTGATCTGCTTTCTTGAGAATGCAGCAAGGAAGTTAACTGAATTCAAACTCCAATCACAAACACAGTGGGGCGTCTCGTTCCTTTTGTGTTGTGCCAAAGTTTAAAATTGTTTGCAGATCTGGATATACTGCTTCTCGTTATAAATGACATGTATTTGAGGAAAAGCACCAATGCAGACGCCTCCATTCACTTGCAAGAGAATTTTCTGAGCTAACAAGTTATGCTAGTCTAACCCTGATCATAAACAGCTCATGTTATCCTCATCTGTTATCTCATTTAGAGGCTACCAGACATTCCTCAAATATTTTTCCCCCCCATTTAATTTGTCAGTTTTGTCATGTTTAAAATAAAAACAACTGCAACTATAGCACTAATTGCATGTTGTTGGAGTGAAAGTGGCTGACCAGAATGATATAGAGGCTGTATTATACTGGAAGTATCTGATACTTCATATGCATAAATGATAGTATTCCATGTCTGACAGTTGTTGACAGATTAAGGTCAGTGAGCGATGAGAATCTGAACGTATAGTCGTCTATTAATGCAACAGTCTTTCTTTAAGTTAAAGGGCGTCACAAGCAAAAGGTATACAAAAAAAGGTTAGTGTATACAATAAAATTCCCTATGAATATACATCTTAGATTTCCAAGTCATTCCAAATTAAGACAACCAATAACCTATACAGTAAGTTTACCGACTGTAGTGTGACAGTGTGTGTGTGTGCTTGTATGCCAGGGAGCACACCTTTGTCAAGAGTCGTCTGCCTTTTCCCTGAGCTGCTAAGAAGAGAACAGTGAGAGAAGTGACTGTTCGAGGAGGAAAAAACAAAGAATGGAGGGCAGACCATATGTTTTGTTTTTGTTTTCTAACTGGGGGAGAATTAGCAGGGTTAGGAAAAACAAAACCAAAAAAAGATTTAAGAGGAGGTTTATTGCTTGCTAAATGAAAACAGGCATCTGCAAAGCAAATTACAAGCCAAAAATGATCAGATGAGATAAACTGGGATGGTGCACAGAGACGACTGAAAACGGGAGGGCGAGACATTCAGAGAGATGAACATATCGGGAGATGAGGGATTCTATTTGGTGTGGCAGCTCCTCAAAGTCGATCTTCATCAGCAATCCCATCTTTGTGTGAGCTCTGGCTGAGATGGGCGGGAGAAAAGGAGGAGCTACAGACCAGAAAGATCAAAGCCAACTAAAACTGAGGATCAAAAGCAAACTATTACTCTAGTGTTACAGTAGAATTATGCACGCGCCACTATTTGCGCGCACAGAAGTAATCGGCCTTTGCTTTGATGGTATTAAATTTCATCCTGGTGCTAAACTGAGGCCAAGGGTCTGGAAGAAAAAGAGGAAGGCTGTGCACTGAGGGGAGAGTGATTTGAGGGATTGAGGAGGGAAGTTCATTTAAGTTGGCAGAGAATTCGTTTTAAGTGGCCCTTGTGGCTCTTTGGACGGGGATGTCAGAAGAAGTACAACTGCTGGATCGCAAAAAGAGTTCAGGAGCTGTGAAGACTTGATGTAACTCTAAATAATCAATTTGGCTTCAACTGTAAAGGCGGATCTAGTCGTTAAAAAGGGATTTATTAATGACGAACTTACGACAGCCTTTCTCGTCACTTTTGTCAAAGCAGTCGGGCAGTCCATTACACTGCCGCCCGCCTGGGACACACTTGCCATCGCCACACATGAAGATTCCAGGGATGTTGCAGTCCGTGGTGAAGTTATTCCCTGGAAGCAGCTGGCTCTCTGTTGATAAACAAGAGAAACAGAGGAGAGGACAGACTATTACAAACTCGCTCTGTAAAGAAATCAAACAGGTAGAGCGATTGCATTACAGCGATACTCATCACCAGAGTCAAAATGGAAATCTGTTATTATCTCCATTGTCTAAAGACAGAAAAATATTAAAGGCAGCGGCTCTATTTAAAAAGCCGTATCAATCTATGAGCAAATAAACAGAGGAAGATCTCATGAATACAAAAGCGGTCTAGGTCATTCGGTGTTAACAGTATTGTGGGTGAAAATCACGATAGGGAAGATAAAGATACAAACATCAAAGAACACTAATATACAAACAGAGCACATATTTCACCCTAGACTTACACAGATGCACCGATACACACGCGCAGAACAAAAATAAGCACACCGTCGGCACAGTAATCATGAGCCCCGAACCAGTTTGGGGCATTTCTACTGGGCGCAGTGCAGCTGCGGCATTATGGGCTGGAATGTGAGACACGTCCTTTTGGCTGAGGTTTGACACTATGTGGTGAGCAGTTTAGCTCGCAAACAAAGCTATGTGGCAGTAATAAGGCGTCTCGGACAGACCGCGGAACACTTTTATGCTGCAGTGCTAAAACGGGTTCAGCTGCTGTGAAAACGTATGGACCTTTGCATCTTAAATGGCAGTGTGGCTTACCAGAACAATGACTGATGGAGTCCTCAGCTCAAATGACTCCAATTGTGAAGTGCAGCGATGTGAAAATGTAATTATTATTTACCGTGCTCTTTCGGTTCTTTTTCTTTTTTAATTTATTTTCATGACTGAAATGAATAAAATGGAGGGATATATTGATACATGAATGACCTGCACAGTACTACACAAACTCTTAAGTCCTTAGTTTTTTTCATATTTGTTTTCATGAAGCCAGTAATTTTTTAAAGTGGTTTTATGCAATAGTTCTCCAGGCTTTCCAACAGTCTTTTTACACTGGCAGGTTTTTGCTCATTTCCAGTTTAATTGTTGTACCCGACCATTTTCAGAGGAATGTTGTTGTTTTTTATATATTCTATTGTTAAACCATTTATCACTGACTTACCCGAGCATACAAAGCAAATCTAACCCAACAGATGCCCCAGTGTTTTGTCCACACATGACAGAAAACTTAAAGCACCAATTTTAAATGGCATATTTGTTACTAGCAGTGTGTTGCAAAAACATATCAACTGTTCCAATTTCTTTAGTTGAATCTATGAAAATGCCAAATATAGCTCGACATCTTATATTTTCACAGCCATAAAATAGAATTTTGCATCAACAAGGTGATTCCCAAAGTGCTTTTAGCTTTAAAAAACAAAACAAAACTGGTATATCTTGGTCAGGTGTGGTGTGCAGTGTATGCTTAAAGAAAACAGACAAGTAGGGGACAAAAACAGGTCAGAACCCCCCCGCAAAAACTAAACGATCTGCAGCGGATGAACAGTATCTGTCACGCCCTTAAGTAAGAGAAAACCCCGCAAAGACCTGACACACGACCTGAGAGATTCATCTAACCTTTCAGTTGATCCATCTGCTGTTCAGTGAAGCTTCATTAGAGATGGTCTCAGTGGAAGGGAGGCTATCGTGAACATGAAAGGAAACAGGGAGAAAAGGTTGAGGTATGCCAAATTACACCATAACCTGACTTAAATAAGTGGAAACAGGTCTGATGGAGTGATGAATCCAAATTTGACATTTCTGGTTCAAATTGTCAGCAGGAGGAAGTCAGGAGAGAGCTACAACAGTGAGTGTCTAGAGCCATCTGTAAAACACGACAGGAGCTCTGTCATGGTTTGGGGCTGCATTTCAGACAGTTGAGTTGGAGATCTTGTCAAAATTGACGGAGTTATGAATGGAGTTAGATTTTGATCCACTGTGCAACACCATGTGTAATACCATGGAAATCTGGAAAGCAATGGATTGGCAATGGATTCCTTTTTCAGCACGATCCCAAACACACTGCCAGTGCAATCAAAGCATACCTGGATAGAAAAAACACACAATGGAACACTATCAGTCATGAACTTGGCCCTCCTCCGGAGCCTGGACGTCAATATTATTAAAGCGGTGTGGGATCAGCTTGAACAGAACTGAACAAAAGGCAGCCAGCATCCAACGAAGAGCTTTGAACGCCCTTCAAGGAGCCGACAGAACCACTGACTGCTTAAAGAAATTACAACAAAGCTTAAAAGAGCCTAAAATAGTTCAGGCTGTACTAAAGAACTCAGCTGGTCATACCAAATATTGACTTTTTTTAAGCTCAAGAATTCAGCACAATACTTAATATATGTAGGTACCTGCAGCTTTTTTATTTTATTTTATTTGACATTAAATATTTATAACAAAAAACAGTGATGTCCTTCTCAACAAAATCTGAAAATGAGAAAAGGGATAAAAATGTTAAATGCAGAATAGTAATGACAAATATGAAAACCTCTAAAATGCTTGGATGGATACAGATCATGGATATCGCTCTGTATTTATGTTCAGATGCCGCTTCTATTTGTTCAGTCCTTTAAAATAATCCAGTTAAATGAATTCCCTTTCTCCAGCAGTGACACTGTTCATTTTCCTCAAATAAACCATTACAGGGACACATTCTCAATGAAGTAATCTTCATTACCACAAAATCCACTGCACCCCACTTCAAATAAAAACCTCTGACTTTTGTGAATTCACAAGTAAAACTCCACATTTTTTACCACAGCTCGTTGATATTCACTTAGCACATGTAGCCAGCCTCCAGAGTGCAGCTGAGTAACTGACACACAGAAATAATCTGTTCTTACATCATCCTTCCACTGCTGCTTTTTTAACAGCAGCAGGTACTGGAAACCATGTATAGATTGTCTCTTAAATTAGACAGCACAACCCTTCTGGATCTGAATGCATGACGCAACGCCTCCGTTTGTCTCATGCAATATGAAACAAAAAAGCTGAGTGATAAAAAAGAAAAAGCTCCTGAATCTTATGAGGACAGGAAAACATTCAGATTTCTATTTCTTTCATTATTTATTACGCTGATTCATCTAAACTGGAAATGAAAAACATCGCCGTGATTATCTTTTTGTCAAACAACCTTTCCAAGAAACAAAATAAATAGCAGGCTTACTCTTAGCAGCTTCAGCTGAGTGGTGTGATATTTCAGTTTCCACTTCTCTCAACTTCAACATATAAACATTAAGGCTGGTTTGATATAAGAACAATGAGTCATCTCTTCTCTTATCTTGAGTTGCTTCAATGATGTTTCAGTATCAAGTGAAAAAAAAAAATCCAGCTTAACTTCAAGAGCACAGTGAGGCATAGAGATGGTGCAGAGATAGCAGTCGCACATTAGTGTTAACTTATAGCTCGGCTTCAAGGAGACGCTTCAATTTCAAGTTGCAATCAGCTTACATACAAAGCTACTCACACACTGTTCAACCTTTGACCCTCATCAACACCAGCTGGCTTATTTACCCATGTTAACTTGCAGGAAACAAAAAGGGTGAAGACGATATTTTACAAATTAACAGATCAGATCGAGCTGCAGTCAATAAATACATGCCTTGGAAAATTTCCTTATACATTTTAGAGCCGATAAGAAGATAAAGCCTATCTGATTAAAATATTTATAACATAACCATCGTCAATAATCAACTTATTATAAACCTGATGCAGCATTTATGCCATCTGCTAATTAACTATGCTTCGAATATAACTTATAAGACTAAAATATGTTCAGGTCACTTTCAAAATGTAAATATTACATCTCACTCGTTTTATCTGACCAATTCTTCACAATGAAGGCACAATGTGCACACTGACAACAGTATACTCTTTAGCAAAGGGATCAAAATGGGATTTGGCAGGTAAGGGAATCTTAAGTTCTGGTGTAGCACTGTAGTGGGGGAAGTGATTCACCTCAAAAGGACTGATCTGATTTGTTGAGTTAAATAGAGTTAGCCATATGTTATATAAGCAGATGTTACACGAGCTATCATGGCTGCTGTCCAAATGCTAGATAAAGGTGGGAATTGGCAAGTAATCCTTAAGAGCACCATCAGCTTAAATTTAAATTAATGACTGCTACCCATGACCTAACAGTGGGCATGGCACCAGTCCAACATGGGCCATTATGTCCTAATGGTGTTTCTTGCCAGGTCTGCAGCTCTTTTTGAAATTCTTCATTCCATATTTAGACTACACCCAATATTAACGAAGAATAACATAGCGCGAACGGCAAAACAGGAGGACAGAAGTAAATAGAAACAGAAGTTTTCAAAAATGTGAAATCATTTCACGCAAAACAGACAAAGTTGAATGCAGACTGTGCAAAGCAGCGCTTTCCTTCCATGAAAACACCGACACTGTGGAGCTGTGATGTCAACTCTGGGTGGGTCAGCTTTAGAGAATTAGTTTGTGTGTCGCACTGATACCTTGTTTATGTTAGCTTACCTGGCAGAAACTTCTCATGGTTGATGCTTGCCGAGTGAACACAATTTCAGTTTTGTTAGCTAATGAGTGAAAGGCGATAGTAAACCATTAAACTGGAGTAGCTACACCGTCTCCTAGTTTGTTTGTCTTTTCTTCTCACATTAATATTAGTGTTTATTCTGAATAGTAAACCCTTTTCAACAACAGGGTGATATTCACAGGTGGGCAGACTTGCACAGGTGAGGTACTGGTGCCTAGAACAGGAGGTTTGCCCACAGGAAGAGGAGATAAGAATTATTGAAATAATCATTAACTAATCAACTAATTAGAAAAACCTGGCAAACTGGTCGACTACTATTCATTCGTTTCATGTAATCATGCACGGACTTGTAAAAACGATCGGCGAAAGGCTCAGCCTATCATCGACAGTCGATATATTCGTCCAATCGCCCAACCTTACCATTCACATAGATACAGAAATTTGTAGCAGACAGTGTGTCTACATATTACCTATGCTACAGTAATTATGAGATTACCACAATACATGGATACAAAGTATCCAATTGAATCTCTACATATTAATCTGTCCAGTACCGTCACACAACTTTTGAAACAAAAAATTATCATTTTGTCATTTCACAAAATTAAAGAAGATAGTTTCAGTGACACGTTATGAACAATGTCTGCTTTAGTTAACTCTGAAAAGAATGAGGACATCACATTTTATTAAATGTCAATTCCTGAGCAGTTCTTGACTTTCAGTTCTTACTTAATCTCTCACAATCCTAGTATATTTCTTACACATTTCTCAGAGCTGTTTCTTTCTTCTGCCACTGAACTACAGCAACTGCATCAACACATCGACTGCAAGACACACTGAGTGTTGAACTGCACAGAAACAGCTTGTGCGCGTGCGTTTGGTAATGTCTGTTGAGCTGTTTGAAACGTTCCATTTGAAATTACTTTCTACTTTGAAAAAAGTAACTTTAGCTGATCCTGAAGTGCTGTGACTGCAGCTTTTTTGGCATCTGCAGCATGACAGGAATGAGACAGAAAAAAGAATGTGCATAGTGTGCATCAGGGACTGTGGGGCGGTATTACTTTCTGCATTGTTATCTTCATCGTGGCACCAGCTGCAGGGAACGCCAGCCTGCAGCACATGAAAATGAACTTGCTTGAAGTAATTATGTATTGTAATTGAAGGTGATGGAAGGCCATTCAAGCTTGTTCCAGTACACTAACCTCTGCTTCAGAAGCTTATTTTTCATCAGACTTTTTAAATATAGTGCCAAATCACAACAACGGTCATCTCGGAGGTTTTATACTGTTCAGTAAATGTCTTTCAATATGACAGAAAAGAACGCAAACAATTCCCTATGAGGATTTGGCGACACTGGGGAGACGATTAAATACGAACCTGTTACAGAGCTGTGAGTATTCACAGACCAAACACCGCACAAAGAAGCGTGATTAGGGCAACACATTGTTGACAACCCAGAAATGTCCATTCAGAGCCCCACAGAACAAGTGTAGGCGAGAACCATATAAAATGACTTCAAAGAGCTGACGGAGATACACTGGGTTAATTGGAAAGCTGCTTTGGGAGCACAAGAGGACAGGAAAAGGACTGTCTCTCATATATGTGTATGTGTGTCTGCGTGGGTGTGTTTGAGGAGTGACCAATAAGAGTGAAAAAAAAGAAAAGAAGAAGAAACAGTTGATGGACAGCTTGTCTTTTCCCACGAGTGTAACACTGCCAGTAGCAAACCTTTTGCAGTACTTCTTGCAACAAGCTTGTGATGAGTCCATCTTTTGGCAAGCTCGACACCTCTTATCCCAATGCCCCTGTCATTCTGTCAATTCAGTAATAAGCCTCAATACTTGTTCGCCACTGAGGTAATGAACAAAAACCCACCTCATTACCGCAGAAAGCGTAGCTATACAGGTCATTACAGATGGCACTACAAGAGAAACGAAATAATAACAATTCACTATGCAATAATAATTCACTATGGTACTCTGGGGTTTCTGCAACACTCCCAAGGTGACCTGGGCAGTTTTATTGGAAGCAACTGTGTCGAGCATTTATCCCTTATGCTTTTAACCATTATTTTGTGGACTGCTCAGGGCATTGTGCACAATCCCCTGTGTATGTGTGTGTAACTGTGGTCACACAGTGAGTGTGCGAGGGAGAACAGGAGGAGATAAGGCAGGGATGAACCTGGAAGTGTAGACCAATTACTCTGAGTAAATATTGACTACACCATCCTTTCCTCTGCACACCCACCGTCTGCATCCCATCTTTTCTCACCCTTCAGCAACCCTGTGTCTACTAAGGCCCCATTTAAACTGTTAAATCATAGAGCGTAGAGACATCAGCTGGATACTCTCCCCCCCCCCTTTTTTTAATTATTTTTTTTTAAATTAGCATGTACATTTTTAGTTTGTGCTACTTTCACAAAGTTTCAGTGGCTCAATCTGGGTGAAATCTTCCTCTCTCTATTTGTTCAGCTCAGCTTCTGTTGCAGTTATATTGATTGCACCTCTCTTACCTCAATTATAATTTGACATGAAAATGAACTCCCAGCATAAACACGAGCTTAATTTCCCAGCGGTTCTGAATAATACTCAAGTTATTTCTCAAGTAAGCTTCCACATTGTTTCATGTTAAGTAAGTGATATGCAATATGATGGATGATTTTTTGCAAGATTATATACAAAAGGTGTAATTACTAGACGCTGGCCGATACAGGATTTTTAACTCCGATACCGAGGATTTTGTGATATTAAAGAACCGATATAGTGGATGATAAAGAGATTGCTCTAACGTTTATGCATAGCTATTTATGAGCCCTTAAGGTAATATAAAAATGCAGCTTAAAATGAATCTTGTTTTATTGTTGCAGCAAGTCATGGATTACTCTTTTACACCCTGTCTGACTTGGCTCAGATCAGCTGGTTGTTGTGTTTGTGGTGTTGCCAACAGGGAAGTTTCAAAGTGCCTTTTGGAGGACAAACTATGTAATGTCAACACTCATTACATGGTTGAAGGCTCTTTCCCCCATTTCTTCTATACTTTTTAAAATGTTCATTTATTGGCTATTATAAAATTACATCAGATTATTGTTCCGTGCATTATAGAAACTAAAATCTAAAAAAATGGTAGATCTTGTTATTAAGAGAATAATTTCTCTGAATTAAGCTGAATTTAAGTGAGCAAGGAGAAACCCGAGCAATTTAAAACTCAATCGTAAAACTGTTAACAGTTTAAAAATATCCAGGTCGTTCACAGTTTGCAGTAAACCACAAAGAAATGTGTGTTTCCACAAAGACGAGAAGATGTTGAACATGGATCCAAATGATGTAGCTTTCATCAGTTGAATTTATAAATCTGGGTTTGGAAAGTTGGGAAATGCTATTAATGTTGACTCTAGGATCTTTAGCGAATAAAAGAAACTCATTTTAAAAAATAATTACCTTTGTTTTTTTAACCCAAACAGACATTTTTGGGTTGTGTCTGACCTTGAGAAATGCCACAAGTGAGAAAACAAATCAAAGTGATCCCACATGCAAAGAAGATTAAGAATTGCAAATGTTGGAATCAAATTGGAAAGATCTGGGAAATATGTAACCACAAAATTTCTTAATAGGTTAGGACTTTAATATTTAGGACCACTGTTACCCATTTAAAGAAAAAAAAATCATATGAGAGCACATGGAAAGCTTCCAACTTTCATTCCAAGATGTTCCATGGGTATACTTCATGCATAATGATTCTGGAAATGGCAGTCATGAGACTTTTCAGAGAACTGCTTAGGGTGCCTTAGTTCTCTGAATATGCAAAGACAGGTCCAACCACCCACATCTGCCTCTGTCTTCCAGGCCTTATGAATATTTTCCAACCAAATGTCAGTATGCTGCCTCGACAATGAACAGCTAATTTGGTAATAAAAAATATATATTACTCTTGACAGTAGCTATTGAAAATGTATTAAACCTTAAAGCATACAGATGACCTCCCTTCACCTATAAGACTCTTCTGGGTGTGTGTATAGACTCTGGGTTGTACAACAGAGATATGTTACTGCAATACTCCACAAGGGTAGACAGGAAAGTACTGTGTAAAGCAGAGTAACACACAACAAGATGCAATAAGGATTAAACCAACACTATATAGGAGCATGTAGCACATAAGTTTTTCTAAAACTTATGTTTCAAAAAAGATGAAAGGAAAGAAATGAAAGGGGGAGATCAAGATATGACTGGATGTGAGTCATATGGAGCAATTATGAAAGGAAAGAGTACAGGGGTAATAAAAAAAAGAAGCAGGGAGGTGACCAGTAACATCATTTTCTGTCCTTGGGTTCCCAGTAATATCCATCCTAAGCAAATTCTGTTCTCTGTGCTCTGCACATAAAAGGTCAGTGATATAAATCTATAGCTGAGGTGACTATTGGCTTGGCTGTTACTTCTCTAACCCCCATCTTCCCCAGCAGCCTTAGATATCTGCCCTGCATTGATTAGCCCTGAATAAAAGGTTGAGCCTCAGATTGAAACAGCACCCGAGAATTGATTGGCCCGACTTTGTAAGCTTGAGTAGCAGTAAGAAATAGTACTATGGGAGAAACATCACAATAAAATGGTTATGGAGGAGAGTTTTTGAGCTTTCCAGACAAAAAAAATGTCCTCAGAAATAAATCCGCATCAACCACCCCTGAACATAATCTTTTTGTCCACACTACCACACCATGCTGCTAAAACTATCTCCAGCGAATTATGTGAAATTGTGTCTGAAGCTGTAAAGGAGCATGCCAAGTTACATTACAGACAGATAATGTCAATACAAACATGGGCAGCAAGGGCTGCTTCTGCTGGATGATAAGGGAGGAGTGAATCAATATAGCCCAGCTCGGAATGAAAACTAGCCTTTCAGGTTCAAGAAAAGAAACTTATTTTTCAATTACACACCGCTTTAAATGGGCTAACTACAAGTAGGGGGCTCTCAGACGCAGCAGGGGGTGATTTGGCTGTCTCTTTCATTGTGTGTGTGTCTGTATGTGGCAAAGGGAGACAGATCTTCCCAGAGAAAAGAAGAGATTCTCCATCCTGTTACTTTGGCTCACTGAAGCATCCAGTATAAATAAGTGCAAGTGTAAAGAACCTGGTCTGCATCAATTAAAGGCACCCTATGGACAGACAGACACACACACACACAGGAAGGGTAGCATAAGCACAGAGCAGCAGAGCAAGCAAAGCAATAATGGTGAGAGATGGAGAAAAGAGCAACCATGCATGAAAATAGACAGCAAGCCGGAATAATATGAAACCAGCTACAATGTAGCCACAGTATCTTTAAGCTGCTGCTTTGCCTTTTTTGGTTTTGCCTCTAAGGATGAATCTGCTGTGTGAATCCATTTGTTCCCGGGACGAGTCGCTGACTTCATAACCTGCTGTGTAGTTACTTTATTTGCAGTGTCAGTTGGCAACAAGGGCTAAATGAGCTATTGATAATATCACCGAATGGCAAACTGAGCGAGGACCGCGTCTGATTTAAAGTTAATGTCATTTTAATGTGAAAAGAACACATGGTGAGAAAAAGTCACAAAATGTTCACATTAAGTCATCCACGCTGTGCGCACTCAGTTACTCAGTAACTAAGGGTGATTACCTGAAGAACACAAAAGCAGACTTCAAATGCAATCAGACTTTTAAAAAGTGCTAAAATCAAAAGTTACCAAGCAGAACTCCTACAAGGCAAATAAAACCTGCCTAGCGCTGATGTACTTAAAATAACCAAGAGCCTTTCAATCTATAGATTAGTTACCCTTGAATTTAATGAAATGTATTTTTCTTGTGCTTTTAATACCTTTTTCTGTCTATAGATGATATGTACACCCACTTCACTAAGCCTTTTGATACATCGTTTAATAGAACTTATTGTGCACAGAAATATTGGGGTTATCTGACAATTAATTCCTCATTAAACACACTGCACACTCAAAGTGACAGGTGCTCAGACACTTAACTTTGAGTTCCAAAGTAATTGCAGTAAAATCATTGAGCCAATGTAATAACTCTGTTCCTGACACAGCTGCTAAAGTAAAGAAATTCATGAAAATAATTACCATAAACCACATATAATATTTAGGACAAAAAAGTTTTAAAGAAGCTGTAAGCATGTACTAGCTTTTCAATAAACCAAATGCATTTGAACATACTATCAAATTACACTCATCATTAGCAGTTTATCCTGTTTATGCTGATTCTATGGTGTAGCTTGTTTACTTAATAGGCAGCGCATCTCTTTTGTTATAGCTTTTAATGTGTAGCACACTCAAGAAAAACAACTTTCTCACAGGGGAAAACTAGTCTAACAGCTTCAGAGAAACAAAAAAGGAATGTAAGAGGTCAGGACAATTATTTCTAGCTCCAGATTCTTGTGATATACACATCACTTATGCACACATACATTCGTCTGTACACACATCTTAAACGGGCATCACCGGATCAAAGAACTAAATATAACTTTGTCCTTAAGTGCGCATAAAAATGGTGCAGGAGAAAGGGGTTGCTGTTTTGCTTGGCAGACTCATGACTTACAACATCCATCCATTCGCTT
>NW_005187479.1:1763207-1764725 GCF_000239375.1 Pundamilia nyererei | reverse complement strand
GTGCCACCACGGACTTACAACATATTTTTTTTATAATACTGACTCACTAAGTTCCTAAATCAGTTTTACAGCATAGAAATTCTGCAGCTGTGTGGCCAGGCGTCCAACGTGTCACCTGGTAGGAAGATTCTGCAAAGGTGCACGAGGAAGCTCAAGTTTGCCAGGAGAGCAATGCTTAGCTAAAAAGAAATGCTAGCTTTTATCCCTGCCATCCTGCTCACCAGTGGTCATTAGCCAAGTGGTTAAGCTTATGTTGAGTTTTCTGTTTTATACATGAAGTTAAACTCAGGGCAGCCAGACTAGAAACTATACTGGCCATTACCCTCTTTACAACGTTGTCTTATGTAAGAGCAGTCGATTCCAACAGTGCTCAGGTGCTCGAGTACCTTCGGAGAATGCTGAGCGCACAAGTTTGCCAGCACAGCTCAAGGTTAAATTTATTCGTCATGGGGTGGTGGTAGATTGGATCAATTTAAGGAACTACGCGTGACTGGTTATTTCGCTGTCTGTCCTGTCCTCCAATCAGACTGGCACTCCAGGCAGATTGGTGAGCCTATGCTTCTGCCGCGACACTCAGTGCATGTACATTAGCCTTTAAGAGGGGGACTTAATGCTAACAAAACAGACCAATTTAAAAACCCAAAGTAAAGTGATGCTTCTATATCTACCAGTTCCACCGGTGCCTCCAGCAGTGTCCAGTCAGTTAACACTAAAGACACAGACAACAGAAGTGAGGATGAATGCAGAAAAGGAAGGATTATCAGGCTGGTTACAAAATGGAATTTCTTTGCATAGCCTACAGCTCTGAGGTTTTGTGAGGTCTCTGCTACAAGTAACAATCAAGAGTCTCTGAAAGCTTTTGTTAAAGATGGATTTTCAAGCTGGGCTAAAGCATTTGAAACACTCAGATTACACGAAAAGTCCAATCTGCAGCACACTGCTAGAATTGTTGCCGCTACTAATGCAGGTGTTAATGTTGCTGCTTCTTTGTCTGCTGGTAAACAAAACCAGATGGCTGATGCTAGAATCGCTTTGTTGGGTATTCAATCCTCTCTGCTTTCTTTTACTTCAAGGATTGGCAAGTCAAGGAAAAACAGATGCAGAGTACAAGATGACGCTATGACAGCAAGCCAAATGTGTAAAGAGGTTAAAACTCCAGCAACACTTAAAGTATGACAAAACCCTATTACTGCTTGACCAACATGTTTTGCCCTGTACATTACACAGAGAACTTTTATAGGAAAACATAGACTTTCAGTCATTTTTATTGACACAGCTGGGGAAGCAGAAACTCTGGTACCTGCAGCTTTACTACAAAGTCCAAAGGTTAGAGACATGACTAATGCTATAGCCAGATAAGTTTTAAGGAAATTGTGGATTTACTCTGTTAAGCAAAGTGAAATTTCGAACAAAACAGTCACTGCATGCAAACTGGTTTAGTAATTATTGAAAATTCTATGAAAACTCTTAAAATTAAGAAAAAAATTAATTGAAAAGGACACATGTGGTCAGATTCCT
>NW_005187479.1:1759967-1761890 GCF_000239375.1 Pundamilia nyererei | reverse complement strand
CTACATTTGCATATTCATGGAGCTTGGAATTTTTGATGAGAAACAAGTAGTAGTAGACGTACTTCTAATTCTTTCCGTTAAATTATCGAGCATGTTTTTGTCGGGGAGAAAAACATATCGCACATAAAGCCTCTTCACTGCAGAGTATTTTGCATATATGATGCCGAGGGGCTCCTTTTTTCATCTTTAGTCTAAAAATAAGATTAAAAACAAACAAACCATCAAACAAACAAAAAAAGGCTTAACACTAGGTAACCAAGCTTGAATTTGGGTGTTAAAGGACATCTCAAAAAATTTGCACCGTCAAACCCAATCAAGAAACTCCTGAGCAACAACTCTCACAAGGGGAGAGTGATTAATTCTCGGCTGGATTTTCCACAGCACCGGTCAGCTCTCTGTGGGTGGGCAATCAGCAAATCCCCCTGTGTGCATCTGAAGAGAAGCAAACAATAGACCACAAGCTTGTCCTCTTACTCTAGGATGAGGGAAGATTAGTCACCAGTTGTTTGGAGGACTTAACATTTGCTTTTTAATGAAATAAGGATGCCAGAATTCAAGGAAACTCACAAAACAAAGGAGTATTGCTTAATACCAACCTTTAGATGTGCAAACCAACTCCTCGTTATTGATACAAGACAATAATTTAAATAATCATTGATTCAAAATTCAAAAGAGGCAATAAAAACTGAATATGTGACTTGTTGTATAAACTAATTACAACCAATCTGGTAAATAAGTGCTGCAGATTTATAGCCCGTCAGACCAGCAGGAAAACTGAAAAGCCAAATTGCATTTCTAAAGTAATGCTTTTCTATATACAAGAGTAATATGGCAATGCTACAAATCAATCATTCTCTCAAAGTGCACATATTATTTTTGCTTTTCTTCAATGAATCTATGGGCTTGTGTCATTCAATATGCCCGCATAAATGTACGTTTTCTGTAGCTTATGACATTATCACAGACATTGAGGGATAGCTGTAATTTCAGTATGCATTACTCAGAAAACCAACAGCCTCCGTTTCCTGCAGACCTCCTTGAAACTAATCCAAACACACATGCTCCACACAGAATTAAGCAGTCTTTACCCACATGGGTTTTGCCCCAAAAGATGTTGGGGCTGTTTGGGATTTGCAATGCCTCGCCAGCTTTCTGTTTGGTGCATAAAAATGTAAACAAGTATTAAAGTGAAATATGAACTTTTTGTGACCCTGCCTGTCTTCTTGCTTTGGCTGCCATTTTACTCTGTCTACAGCTTAGGCTTTACATCCCTGGCAAGACGTTGACTTCTTGGCCCGCCAGTAGTAAGTGTGCTCTAGCTTTTTCAAGCTTGAGAGGAAACAAACTCAATAACAATATAAATAAAGATATACAATGTCTGTTAGCAACAATTTTATTTCTGGTTTCAGTATAAAATCAAGGACTTTTCCACCAGGACATGACCACCCAGTGACTAGCAGGCATCTAGAAAGGAGGGGCTTTGACAAACCCTCTTAAAAGCCCGAGCCTTGTTAAAGGGGCTGAATTATTGATAGTGCATCTGTGGGCTGAAATAGCACCGGAGTGAGTGGAGTGAGGCAGACACACAAGGAGAGAATAGACGTGGAAAATTAGCAGCTTAAAGAGGCAAACTAAGGCCAGACAGAAACTGTGATTAGTTTACATGCATGTACATATTTTATGCTTACAGTAGAACTCATTGTGTGACTTTTGACGACATCTACACTACCAGTTAAATGTTTGGACACGTCTTCTGATTTAATGTTTTTTTCCCCTCTTTTTTAGGTTCACCTGTAGGCTGAAGTTCAAACTGAGCATCAAAATGGGGAAGAATGGTCATTTAAATCAGACCGTAGCGTGACTGTTGGTGCCAGATTGCTAGTCTGAGTATTTCCGAACCTGCTGATCTACGGGGGATTTTCT
>NW_005187479.1:1748185-1759245 GCF_000239375.1 Pundamilia nyererei | reverse complement strand
AAATATCATTTTGAATATGCGAGTTATAATTTGTATAATTTTTACTACATCTGGCATTTTTGTGCAACTTATTTTGTCTTTTTTTCTTTGAACACTTTACCCCACAATAATAGGTACATGAAAAAGTGATTGATATTGATCCATAAAAATGAAAACACAAACCCAGTTTAATTTGGAAATTGCTGTCAATTCCCCTTCAGTCATCTATTAATATATCTCTAGAATGATTTCAACACAGGTGCTATTAAGAAGTCCTATTAAGATTTTTAGACTAAAAAAATTTAGGCAAAGTCTCTACATAGGAAACAATAAAGGGAACCGCTGATCAAACGGCTTTCAAACTTGCATCCACATACAGCAGCTATGACAAGATGTTTACAACAGTGTTTCATTAGTTCTGCATGATAATTTTATACTATTAAAGCAATAAATCCAATGTCAAACAGGCCTTTTTATATTGCACTTGAATCACTGCAATGGTGACAGGCAAAATTACCCTGGCTTGGCTAAATAAAACTCCATTAATCACACAATGGTCCCCCATCAATCTAGGATCAAAGATCTCAATGAGCCTATAATCCCAAAGCTTTGATATATTTTCGCTATTTATGAGTCCATCTGTAGTTACATTAAAAAGGAGATCAGAACATCAGTGCATACCTATGCAAGCTCAATACTGAGCACATAAAACCCAAAAGCTGTAATGTTAGAGGTTACTTGCATGCTGGCAGTATAAGGCACTTTTAGAAAAGTTGTTTTGTTGCAGTTTTCTTTGAACTGCTTGGCTTGGCCTTCATAGAAGCAATTGTCCATCTAATCCTCTAAGAGATGACAGTGGCAATTTCAACAGTATCCCAGCCTATTAACATCACCTTGGGATTACCTTCACAGCATTTAGGAGAGAGAGGATGGAGGGAGGGAAGAATGGGGGGCAGAATGAAAAAAAAAACAACTAGATTTAGATGTTGGAATCGAGGAAGGGCTGCTTGTCGCTCAAATGCAGACAAAAAAAAAAAAAGCAGTATTGTCTGACACACAGGAAAAAAAAATACAAAAAAGTATCACGTATTTCCAAGTAAAGCGTGCACAACTACACACAGTGGCAGCTAGGCAAATGTCTTCCTATAGGCTTGCATTTCTTCATCAAACAAACTCACAAAATCTATTCCATTAATTCTGCTTCCCTACACTGGCCATCAGTGGCACAAAACTAAATGTCAACACTCCCCTGCGTCTCTTTCATCATGCAGTCAACTGTCGCAGAACACACTGGTAAACAGGACATATCCTTCATCCAGCGCTATGCTGCGAGACCCCTCGCTGAGCAAATTGGCATTTCAGCAGAGCCAGCCAGATAGTGAGAAATGATGCAGACAGTGCCACAGAGGGAAATCTGACAAAGCTGACCTTACGTTACACCTGTGAGGCTCTCTCTGTTCCTCAGCTTGCTTTTACTTGTAGACCCTGAGCTCTGAACATGAAAAGATGGAAACTTCAAACAAAAGCCCACATTGCTCACAGTTACAGAAACAAAATTTATAAGAGTTTCAAATTCCAGTCAAATTCGAATTATTAATATGTATAAATAATTTGTTTGCAAAACCTGAGGGAAAAAAGGAGCAGTTTTCTCTGCAGGTACATTTGATGACTCACATTAGCACAAATGCATGGGTTAAGGGGAAAATCACAACATCCGCTATAGATAAGGAGTATTCAGCTCCCTTTGCAGCTGTGTCTTTGGTGGGGTCAGTTTAGAACTCTATTTAAACCTACAAGCCAAAGTTGCATAATTATAACTTTACCATAAAATCACGATCTCCAAATAGTCACTTGTTGTCACAGCTATATTGATAAATATAAGAAACAGCTGCTTCGGACAAAGTTACCAACTATACATGGAAAAGCAGCCTACACTAATTAGTAGGCATATATTGCTGATACCAAAACAAGATGATAGCATACTAAACGTCACTGGGCGGACAAGATAAAGTCTCGGGAATGAAATGTTTGGCTAAGCAGTAACAGCACTATTTGTGAAACCCAGCTCACGCCAATAAAAGGTAGTAAAAACGCAGGTAATGTGGATCTTAAAGTAAATCCAGCTCTCCTAATCATTCTTAAAGTTGCCGAGAATGATTAACAATTGTAAAAGTGCAAAGAGCATGTTCGCTTTTAAAATAAAAGTTGTGCATCACAAACTTTTGGTTGGTATTTAGAAACCAAAAGCAACTGAAAAAAGGCTTTTCATACAGCACCTTTGTGACTCTCAGACTGCGGCTGATTGTGACATTGACCAATGTCTAGGCTTGTATGGCTGGGACTTTAGCAATCACAGCGACTGCTGTCAGCCTCATGCGACCAGCAGCCAACCCATGAGGGAATACGCTTTTTTCCCTCTAGCAGCCAGTGGCTGCCAGACGGCCATGAACCAGTCTCTAGGCCTGTGTCTGTCGAAGCCTAAGGATGCAGACACGAAACATTTGTCTGATGAATGTCATCAGTCATTGGCGCTGATGACATTGTACTCTGATACTCAAATATGAATACCAGAGGATGGCTAAAGCTAAGAATGTTTGCTCACATTATTATAATGTCATTCTAACCTACCAAAATTTATGATTTAAAAAAAAAGAAAAGAAAAGAAAAGATGGATCTAACATTAGAATTCTAGAAGATTTAAACACTTTCCCATTTGTTTTCTGCAATCATTTTTGTGTGTATGTGTATAATCCATTAAGAAACAAATGTCAGATTTTCCTGTAAGCAGACTTTAAGCTTTCTGGATGCCAAATGAACCAGAAAATAAGAATTGGAGATTCAAATGTCTTAGGTGTAAGGGCTGAGAGTATATCCAATTTCACAAAAACAATGCTTAAGCGATGGAAATTGAACTATTAATTCTTCTTAGCACACACAAGCTCATTATACACCATGGAGAAGATGTATTGTAGCAGAGGGTGAGATGAGAGAAGTGAGAAGAAAAAGTGCCTGGGGAGAAAGAGATATAAAATGATGGAAGCAAGGAGCACAACAAAAAAGCAGACTGCCTTTGTCTGTCTTCTAGTCTATGTATTAGCAAGTAATGAGCTCCTAATTGTGTAGCCAGGCCATGGAGTCACTTCAGGGCTTGAAAATGAGTGCGAATTGACTATATCTGCCAAATGTAACGGGCCAAAGAGAGTGACAGAGAAACACAAAGGCGAGAGGGAGAAGAAATAAAGGTACGTGGGATAGACGTTAGACTCAAGTGAAGGGTCAAAGAGGGGAAACCATCAGGGCAGTACAATGAAAACACTTTTCCCCCCCAATGCAGATATGATGAAGGAAATAGTACAGGTGACTCTTGACTGTGGTCCATTTCCAATGTCTGTCTTCTCTGTATAATGTTAAATCCACTCGGCCAAATGGTAGTATGAAGTGAAATAAGGACGACAGTTTAAAAAGCAGAAGGTGTATGTGTAGTTCGCAAAACGGCATCTGATGCCGTAACTAAAGGTCACTCCAATAAGACTTCAGTCAGTGTGCTACCTCCAAAAACGGCGACTCGCATACGAAATAATGTTCATAGAAAAACATGACTGGTGATAAGGAAGAAGGTCATTGCTCAATTCCAGGTGACCCTTTTCCCCTACCTGTTAATTACAGTAAAGGCCATGAGCGAACAGGTTAGGGATATCTCACTTTCTATTAACGCCACAGTATACTGGACAAAAACTGAAAAAGTGATATGGTTCAGATGTCTCAGCGTGCACCTAAAGAATAATAATAAAACAACAGAGTCTAATAGAACAGCATGGTTCAGCAGCCGCCGGTTGAGTAAACTGACTCACCCCGCCAATTTATTGCTTTTCTTTTTGAAACCAAATCTTCCCTTTTCTAAGCATCTCTCCTGCTCCTCTGCGGTGAGATTGCAGACCCATTGTTCTAAAAATAAAGAACAGTAATTTGATATATCCAAGAATCCTTAAATCTAAGTAAATAATTTTTATATCAGGCCAACTTCTTTTTTAGGTTAGTCATGGAAAATGAGAACCATGTGAGTCTTTTAATGTCACAGCAGTTATAGCATGAAATGCTTAAGTAAATTGGCCTCACTGAGGGGACATAGTGCGATTACTGCTGCCCATGGGAACATCGCAATGTTGATGCTGAAAAGATATACTATGCAGCCCTGCTTTCTATTGCTCTCTGATAAGCGTTTAGCCTTCCTGTGTGATAAAAAGTGGATGTGACTAAATCACTACCACGTTACTGCAATTTCACCCCCCGCCTTGTTTTTCTGGCTGCCACTTAATTCTCCTCTGCTGGTGAGCCCACTTGCTCTGGCTTCACTTCCCCTTTGTTTTACTTAGACCTGTAATTCTCTTACATAGTGCAGAGCCCTAGTCCTCTATGTTGTCATGGCAATGCCTAAAAAGTACTCTCAGAGTACATTAGGAAAACGCTTCATAGAGCTCATGTAATGAAAGGCAACCATTTGCTTTTCTCCATGTAACACGCCAGTGCACCTGCTGCTCAGTATCGTATGCAGAGTCACGGCATCCAGCGACGTGAAATCTCTTACAGCCTCCCCTGGGTCAATATCACCATCTATGCTGACATTCTCCCACTTTAGCCATCACTGATGGCCTTTGCTCTACATCTGTTTTCTTTAGCGGCTTGTTGACCAGGTGACTGAACGTACATCAGTCTGCACCGGCGATTAGTGCCATTCACCTCATTTCTCATCATGGCTGCTACACTAACTCCATCTGTGGTAATGGAACGAGGGGTGGTGGTTGTGGGTGGAGGAGGTAGCTGATCTGACAGAGATGCACTGCTCAAAGTGTTCTGCACAGCACCGGTAAAGACACCAAACAAAATCAAAACAAATGGCCTGCTGTGAAAGCGGCTCTCCTTCTCTGGGTCTGCTTTTAGATTTTTTTCTCCTTTTCCCAGTGGGTTTGTGAGCTTTCATCTGAGTTTGTGGCGAGTTAATTAGGTTCAGAACTATGTATTACTGATCAGTGGCACTGCATTATCATTGTACTTTCATACGGCGATTTTATAAAGAATGTGTTACTGTATGGTCTATGCTCGCCAGTGGGTAAAAAGATCATTCTGTTGCAGAGTGTCTTTCAAAGTGTCACCATTGTGAACATTTACGTGTGTGAGGGTGTGAAAATGCAGTCGGGGAATGTGCGACTAGCTGCAGAGGACAGTCAAGGAGGGATCTATCATAATCCATCATAATCAGCTGCTGTGCTGCTCCTTCAGGACATAAGAGCTCCTGACCCATGGCGGACACGGTGGAGATGAGAATCACATGACAGTGAAATGTGATGTTTACCAGCTTCACTGGTTTCTGTATAAGACATGTTCAACTCTGTCCAGGGCTGTGTAGACAACTCACACAGGTCAAAGCATCTCCAGTTTGATTGTTGCAGGATTGTTGATTCTTGCAGTTTTCTCTTTATTATTGTAGGGTCTTTTTCTTTACAATATAAATCACCTTGGGGAGACTGTTGTTGTGATTAGTGCCATAAAACTAAAATCGAACTGAACTGAATTCATGAGGATGTGGTTACTGAGGCACTGAGGTACTGTCACTTAGGGAATTTAGCTGCAGAGAGATCAGATCACCAACTGATGAAGTGGTGAACATGCTATACTTTGCCAAGCAAATATAGCTTTGTCTAGCCTTGATATGCTACTTACCTTATTATATAATTCCTTAAAACTTAGAAACCTACTGCTCCTTGATAATACTTTAATACACAGTGCCGGCAAAATGTTCCCCACAGCTGAGCTGAGTCAGATCCCCACGCTATGCTGAGGTCAAGGTTTAAGATTTTTGCTTTAATTTGCCTCTGCTCTGTCTGGATATATATCTATAAGCAAAGTGCACTTTGAGGACATCAAAAGCCTTTGAGTTTGCAAGTCTCCCAAGTGCACTATGAAGTACATTAATATAAACGGTTCATTCATGTTTCTGGAAATCTCACCGATCCTTCATTAAGTATCTGGAGTCATTAGACACAGGACAGCCAGCCTGACATATCGTTCTGAGCATAGGAGAAATTAGTCACCCCAAGGCCTGCAGCTTCTCATTAGAGCAGGCTATACAGAGACAGGCTCAATTACCATCTCTGACACACTAGACCAGGGGTGGCCAACCCGCCGCTCTCGAGCCGTATGCGGCTCTTTGCCTGATACGTTCATATCAAAGTTTGTGTTTGGTACAGGGGTTTTTTTGTGTTGTTGTCTTAAAATGTGCGCGTTTGCATCGCTTGAGTTCAATACGGTATTTTCATCAAATGTGCATGTGTGTGAGATGAAAATACTGCAAGGTTTCCCAGTAGGAGCAAGTTCGCCCTTAAAATGGCAGGAAAAAATGCAAAGCAAAAAGAAAAATATGAAGATGAACACAGGACGTTTTTAACAGAGTGGGAGAGTTTTTTTTTTTTTGTTGAACGCAATGGCAAGCCATTCTGCCTTATATGTCAGACGTCATTAGTGCGCTTCAAAGCTTCAGCGCCACTTCAGCTCACTCCATGCTAACATCGACCTCGAATTTCCAAAAGGGACTGAACTTCGCAAGCACGAGTTGGCCACTTTGAAAAGTCAGGCAGAAAAGCAGATACAGTTTTTCCAAAAATTTACGAAGCGGTCAGAGACCATAACGCTCGCATCCTATCAGCTGGCTTGGAACATTGCACGGGCTAAAAAGTCATACAATAAGGGGAGTTCGTTAAAAAATGCCTCAGTGACGTTGTTGAGATCTTGTCTCCTGAAAACGACAAATTAAAACGCATGGTATCAGACGTCCAACTGTCCCGCCACACTGTTGAACACAGAATATCGGACATTAACACGGCTATTGAATCACAGTTGAATCACAGTTGCACTCTGACCTTCAAGCATGTGAGTATTTTAGTGTCGCATTGGATGAGAGTTGTTTTATACAAGACAAGCCTCAGTTGGCAATATTTGCACGGTCTGTGTCAAACGATTGTGTGATCAAAGAAGAACTCCTGGATATTGTGCCATTAAAAGACAGAACCCGTGGCATAGATGTGAAAGAAACCGTGATGGCTGCATTACAAAAAGCAAATCTGCCCATAACGAAATTAACTGCAATAGCCACGGATGGAGCACCAGCCATGATGGGATCTGTGAACGGGCTTGTGGGGCTGTGCAAAGCTGACCAAACTATTCCTGACTTTTGGAATTTCCACTGCATCATCCACATGGAGCAACTCTTGTCTAAATCATTGAATTTAGATAACATCATGAAGCCTGTGATGGAAATCGTCAATTATATCCGCACATATGCGCTTAACCACATGCAATTCAAGAATCTCATTGCTGAGCTGGACCAAGGGCTTCCAGGTGACCTGCCGCTGCACTGCACTGTGAGGTGGCTGTCAAAAGGCCAGGTACTCTCTCGCTTCTTTGTGCTTTTGAATGTCGTGTCTGGAAAAGTGTGCCAATGGAAAAATACCCCAATGTCAAACGGGCTGTGCTTAAGATACTGTCAATGTTTGGGTCAACATACGTCTGCGAGTCTGTGTTTTCTACCCTAAAACATGTGAAATCAAAGCATCGATCTGTTCTGACTGACACTCATGTGAAATAATTGCTTCGAGTGGCAACAACGGAATACAAGCCAGGTTTGAAGAGGATTGTTCAAGGCAAGGAATGCTAGAAGTCCCACTAAACAACATGCATTGTAAAAGTAAATGCTATTGTAGATTATTATATTTTTGTTTGTGGACTTGGTTGAACTGAGAGTTTGTGTTCACTGTCTCACACACACAATGTTCATTGTTGAAAATGACTGGCCTGTGGTTTTAGTACTGGAGGAGTCCATTTCTGTCATTATCATGTTGGTGTGTGACATTTACAATAAATCTGGCTGAGCAGAGATGTGTGTATTTTGTGTGTGTGACAGAGAGAGAGGAAGGAAATGATGGGTGATGTTCATGTGTGCCCATGCATATGATGTGGCCCTTTGCGGTAACACAGTAAAAAAAAAAAAAAAGTGGCTCTTGGTCTCTGACTGGTTGGCCACCCCTGCACTAGACCCTAGTAAGACTAATAGTTCTGGTCTTATAATGACCTAAGATAGGTCTGAACTTCATGCTTTGCCCCCATTTCATATGATAACAACCTCCACTTTCATTCGCCCTCCCATAGATCTGTTCTGCTTTCCTTGCTTTTAAATTTGAGTAAATAAAAACTGATTCTACTTTGCATTCCTGGGGAGCAGAACTCCCTTTTGTCTTTGGCATTCATTGATGAATTTAAAAAAAAAAGAATTTATTTTGTGGCCCGGTGCTGAAGGCCGCTGCCAAGCCATGGTTGACAGGGAAGCAGCATTAAGGCAATTAACATGGGCTTTGCATTTGATTTTGGCTGGCAAGACTGCCTGTAAACAGCAGGCGGGATCGGGTGATTAGTTCCTGTGAAGATGAGCGCCTCGCCTCCTCTGGTTCTTTTCCAAGAGAGGATTACCCTTTGTACATATTGCACATACACTCTACACCTTATACCTCCACAAACACAGCAGCATGCACTGGCTCACAGGAATGATAACTGGCAGAGAAGAAAGACAAATGTGGGGAATAAAGTGTGCACACCAAAGCAAGGTGCTGACAGCTCAGGGGGTTAAGCCATATTTGTGACGTGACAGAGGTGGAGTTAGTGCTCCTCTGCATACTTCAAACTTCCAGTTTCTGCATGACTTCTCTCTCCTTCCTGACCTTTTTAATCATCCATTCAACACAGAAACTAATTCTTCAGATTCAGATTCATTTCAGGAGCAGGTAATAATGAAGACATTCAATATCAATATCATGGGGTCTTGAGTCAAGGCTCTGAAATTAATTGTGACAAATAAGCAATTACTTCAGGTCGGACGAATTGAGATTGATCTTATTTGCTCATTTACGCACTCGCCTGGAGAAATAGCATCAACTGCATAATAGCTTTTATGTCTCTAGATTGGAATTTCACCTGAGAGCTTTCTAAATCAAAACGTGTGTCCGTGTGAGTGAGCACGCAGTAATAGGTGAAGAGGCTTCAATTGGCACTGTCAAGTAAATGTCAATCTGGTGCGAAAAGAACTGCGGTCAGATCGCTCCCTTGTGCTTTTCCTCGTAGATAAGAGTAGATATCAGAGTACCTGAGGTTTAGCTGTCCCTTTCTCCCACTCTGTCAGGCCTAGTCAAACACAAGTTACGGAAATATGTCACATAATGGCATTCAAAAACCTCCAAGGCGATAATATTCACTCTTAAATCTAGAATCTGGCAGATTTCTATTAGTAAGACATAGAGTGTGTAAATTTCACACTCTGTAGCACCTCAATTATAAATGTGAGGCTTGTTTCCTGAGCCAGCATTTCTCTTGTTTTAGTTTCAGCTGTGAACTCTTGACCTACTGAGCAATCCTAAATTACTGTGAGGTGTAATACAAGAAGAAAAGAGTTCCATTAACTGTCTTCATAATCCTAAAGATTAATCTAATCCTGTCAATGAATACATTAGCGGTAACGCTTTGCTTTGAAAACAGCGTTCACCTACAAAGCTATTAAGACAATTTGCATATTTATCACAAGACACTAAATGCTCATGTACTCACAGTTGGTGCACAAAAGATACCAGCAGGGGAAATAAATGTCTATGTGATTGCAATCAAAAACATCATCTAGTTGAAATGAACATTTTTCTTATGATTACATGTTTGGAAAATTGCACCTAATTGCAGCTTCCAAATCTGGTGGATGGAGCTGGGCCACTCAACAGAATGATGAAACTGCCAGGGCTGTGTAATTATTTTAAAACAATTATGTGTGAGGTTAAAGATGTACACACACAAAAGGTTTAGTGCTGCATAATTTTCACCACAGGCATTTGGTAGCTAATATGTACATCTTGTAATAAAGGTGGCAAAAAAAGGAAAGAGTAGAAAGGAAATGCAGGCATGGAAAACTAAATCAACAAGAGATAATTAAGTACAATTTTTTTCCCATATATCTCAAGTCAAATTCACATGAACCCAGCAACATGTAACTGCGCTTACACCCCATATATTTTCACATAGTTCCACTAACAAACAAAGTATCAGCTGCCCTGATGGTATCCATTTTTCTCTGTGGGTTTTTGTTGACCTTTAAGGTAGAGTTTGTTTGGTTTGACAGTGGGATGGTGGAATTTCAGTCCAAAATAGCCTGTCAGTGTCCACACTGGCTCCCATTGTGGCCGTGAGACAAAGTACAGCAAATGACTGCTGATCACATGGGACAGCAGGGGAGCCAGCTGTCAGCATGCCAGGATCTCTTCCCTGTGTGATAGGAGGCAGAGCAACACAGGGGACACATACAGCAGGTCATTCTGCTCTCACAGGGAGCACCTTGGATGAGGATGAAAGTAGAGAAACCAAGGTGAGCGGGTGGATCGAGCCAAAGCTGTTTAAGATCCAAACAATGTAATCTCTATTCAGCTTAGGGTTCATATCCAGAGCAGTGTGCATTTCTGGTCTGAAGTAATAACACTGGAAGCTGTTCGAGGTCAAACATTTTAAAAATTCAAAAATTTCAACAAGACTCAACGTACTGACAACAACACAGTCTGATTCTGACACCTCAAACCCAGTCATGGAAAAACAAAACAAAAAAAAACTGTAGCAGACTCGACATCCATCCAACTCGATCAGCTAACAATTACAGTCCACTGTGAGAGTCCTGCACTGGAAGAGCAAACATAGGCAGGCTTCCTGATACTTTGACATTTAAAATCAGCAAGTGTGCAAGCTTAACTGTCCTCAGGGCTCCACAGTATAAACAGGTTATATTTATACATACATTTACTGTACATCAGGGTTGTCATTGTTATCGTACAAAACCTGATAGACATAGCTAATATGGCCAGACTGCAACTCTTTGCATTTCACAAACCTCCCTTGGAGAAGCTCAGTTTGGCAATTTACTGCTTTCTTGTTCCAGTTTATATACATTAGACAAAACGATACAGATCGATGGATAAACTCCATTTGAAATTGCATTGCAGCTTTTATTT
>NW_005187479.1:1740849-1747222 GCF_000239375.1 Pundamilia nyererei | reverse complement strand
TTTGGCAGTGTGAGCAGTTGTTGGTAGACGTAAAGCCCATCTTGAACATCCGATGACCTGTATAGTGCACTCTATGTAATATTAGCTTTTATTTCTGCAGTAAAATTTCTTAATTTAGATTACATACACTATGAACGTCAGACATGAGTGCTCTGCTGATCATTTCTTTCCCACCTAAGCTGTAACTGAGCACATTGTGAGTGTTTTGCTACTTCACAAAGCGAATGAACGCTGTTCTGGAGCTCCATCAATGTCACAGTATGAAGAGTGTCTTCACAGTAAAAGATTATTAAAAATCATAAAACAATGGGATATCAATAAAGAGGAATGAGCTGTTTGAACTAATAACGGTGACCCACGAGCGGGATTTATTAAAAACATGCAGGGTTCCTAAGGTGTGAAATGTGACTGTTTTATAACAGACTAGTGTCAGACTTGACAGGAATGGGAAAACCTGCTCTCCTCCTCTTAGCTGCTACAATATGTGTGTATGTGCTATAAAAAAGTCACCAAGACACTGCAGCAGTCTTAAAAATGCTACAGAAACATTCAGTGCTTAAACAAAGTTCTGAGCACATCTCAAACTACTTTATGGCTCTGGCACTGCAGACAGCTACAATCAATGTCTAGCACAAACTATATTCAAGGTTGACCCCACCAGGAATAACTATTGGCAGTATATACTGTAAAAGTGTAGCGGAAACACTAGTTTGTAAAAAGTGAAAATGCCATATTCTTGGGGTGACAAAAGAAAAACTACATATTTTCATTTAAACAGCTCAAATCAGTAAATAAACAGAAACAAGTTAAGAACAATCCAAAATCAATACATAGCACTGTGCAAAAGTCTTGATCCACCCTTCATTTCTTTGCCCTTTATTCCATTTCCAAGAACAGAACAACAGACAAGATAATCACATACTGCTTCAATGCTGCTGAGGCTCTGGGGAGGCCAGTACACGACTGTTAGTGTTCCACTGTGTGGTCACCTATCGTGTACGTTTTATTGCATTGGCAGTGTGTTTGGTATCATTGTTATACAAAAAACAGAAGGCTGTTGCCAGTCAGGCAGAGCCATGACAGAGCCTCCACCTGCAGACTCTTACAACATTGTCTCTTTCCTTACATCCTACAGACATATTGATTATGTTTTGAACCAAAACTCGGATCACTCCATAAGACGTGTTTTTTTTAGTCAAGTTCTCGTGTAATGTGGCATACCTCAAGCCTTTTCTCCCAGTTTCCCTTCCTTAATAATGGCTCCTTGACAGCCAACCTTCCAATGACTCGATTTCTGATGAGGCTTCAGCAAACAGATGGATCAACTAAAGGGCCAGATGAATCTCTTAGTTCCTGTTTCATGTCTTGGACTTTTCCCCCCCTATTTCTTAAGGACACAACCTTCAGATACTGTTCATCTGCTGTAGATAGTTTTTAGGTATGCCACTTTTTATTCTTCCCTCGACTTATCTAGTTTCCTCAAACTTTCTAAGGCCACATTGTACACCATGCTGAGATATGCAAACTTGTGGGAATTACCTTGTCTATGCATAAATATACTTTTTTTGCTATGCTTGGCATTTCTCAACTAAAGAAATTGGAGGGGAGCAATTTGTGTTTTGTGACAGGTTACTAGTAAAAAATGTCTAAAGATACCATTTAAAATATTCTTTGTCAGTTTTCTGTTATGTGTAGGAACAACACTGGTTCAGCCTTGAATGAGTCACAGGTCAGTGTTTAGTGGCTTAACAATCTACCTGAAAACAGGTACAAGGACTAGAAAATGAGTGAAAAAGTCTGGGGGCCTTTTGCTCAAGAACACTTTTAAAAATACAAGAAAGTGTGGCTCCTTGGAACCAAAGTATAAAGAAATGAGGGGTAGCTCAAGATTGTTGCACGGTACTGTATAATGTGCTGTTTCCTAACTTTTTCCACTATACTTTTTCTTCCTCTCCTCCAATACACATACACAAGGATTCATGAAATATTTAGCATCATGACTTCTAGATCAGAGCTGCTCGAAGAAACAGGACAGAGCACATACATTTCCCATGGAGGGAACACACATAACAGCCAAAAGGTCCAACTATGTACAAATCCCTTATTTGTAAATGTCCTGCAGTATACACGTCACTTCAGCACTAACTCTGTGATATAAGTTATCTGCAAATATTAATTATTTTGTCACATCTTCAGATTTGAAAATAACTTTTGGGATATTTACTTCAGCAAAATATCACATATTGCATTGTTAGATGCTTTGCAATGGTATAAGCTCAGTAGTCCTTTTGGAGTTAAAAAAAATAGTCTAAAAGGCACTAACACCAGGCAAAATCACAAATTTCAGTTCAGTGAGTTGAATTATCTAAGGTGAAGCCCAGTTGACAGGTTGCAGTGCAACCATCTGTGCCACGCCATAAATAAGGCAAGTTTAAAGCCTTAAAAGGGTCAAAGAGATCTGTTGTTTCTATAGAGAACTAAAACCGTTTTTGTGCCAAGCCTAAGTCTATCGACAGTGACTTGCTTTTGGCACTGGCATCAACCACAGACTGTATATAAAAAGATGCACAACATCAGCCACTGGCTTTGTCCACTGTATTTTGAAGTCTCAATGTTAGTAGTGCATCTGTAGCCATGTTGGTTTTGAGGTTTTAGAGTTAGATGCAGAAATGTCTTTGTAGATTTACGGCCAAAAGTGTGTGTACATGTGCGTGGTTTAAAGTATGCGGGAGGTCTGCACATTTCTGCTGCATGTTTTTCCTCTATAAACACTAGTTTTGGGGAGGAAATAGAGACACGCTGTTCCGGGTTTGTAAACACTGTTTATACATGGGCCTCCTGGTGACTGCAAAGGCCATAGGATTTAACCGACTGCATTTTGATGTTCGTCAAAACATTCAATACTTACTGCATTTTTGTATGGGTGGCACTGACGATCACAACATCTTCATCACTGGATAAAGACAATAAAAAATAGCTTTGTGTTGATTTACAGTTAAATGTCCCTGTAACCGGACAAGTGAGCCAAAACCATTCCAGCAGAATACCCCAGGTTTTTATTTTAATTTGTCCCTATTGTGTATTAATGTTTAACTTACAAAAAAGGCATAAACCACACAATATGTGGTCACTACAGTTAATGATGCTCTGTTCCCAAGGACTGAAACATGACTCCAGTCATGTGGCTTTGTTTAACAACTCAGGGAATTAAAGCCACACTGGTCCTCCTTTAAGTCTAGGCATACTGAGCAAAAGCAACTAAGGCTGAAAGTAGGGATGGTTACCGTTAAGACAAGTAATATAAAACAGAAAAAAAACCCCAAAACATTTCATTTCTACCACTGCCAATACCAACGCTGTTAGAGGAAAAGGTGGAAACAAAAAAGCAAAGCGTTTGTTGCCAACAAATCACTGAATTCCTCCCTGCTCTAGGCACTCTGAAACTGATGTTGAATTTCTGAATAACAGTTCAATTTATGCGCTGAACATTTCCATTTGAATTTATGAACACACCCACACCTAGGCAATGAGCCTGCAAATTCTATTTTCCTAATTTTTCCAGTGCTGAGAGAAGAACCAATAATAACAGCATTTACTGATACTCCTTTCAATAGTTTACCCCTGGAGCATGTTTAAAACTGGGTTTCAATACTCATACTTTGCTGGAAGCATATCAGCTAAGTCAGCCACAGAGGAGGAAAAAAAACAACACAACATCTCTTTCTCTCTTCCCTGTTTCAAAGACATGCAGTGATAAGCACAAACACGTAGAGTTTTATGGGGCCAACTGGCCTGCCTTCGTGAACAAACACTGAGGAAATACAAAGCACAATAAGCGGCAAACAATGTGATTCTGTCGTTCTGTTCAGTAAGAGAAATGACCCGAATAGTCTTTCTCTGGTTATGAATGGAAAAAAAAACCTACCTCCTGGCATTTATGTGTGGCCTTCTAACACAGAGTGATCACTGGAGTGCAAATTATGTTGATCAAGGAGAATGGCTATGTCAGGCTGAATATATGGTGTGGTTGTTAACGTTCAAGACCACACACCCACACACACACAGTAATTTTGCATGCTGCCATGTACTTTGGGTGAGCAAGCCAGTTCAGTGTACAGTGAATAACAGTAACCTGTAAAGCATCGAGGTTTCATTCAAAATTCCCCACTTAAGTAAGGTGTGGGCTTTGGCATCTCTTTGAACTTACTTGTGTGGTTAGCAATCTAAGGATTTAATAAAAAAGTACAAGTAAGGTTAAAGCTTAAACATACACAAAGAAGCTTAAAGCTAATCCTATGTTTTATGGTAAATAAGTGTCACAGAAACAGAGTCATCAGTTTCCAAAATTGTGTTGACTTCTCAGTGTTTTAGGATGTTTTTCCACCTTTGCCATTTAATCTGTTTTAATTGAACTACGCCTCATTTTCCTCCTTGGGGTGACTCCTTTGTGCTGATGTGAACACTGTAATCACATTTAATCAAGGACCAAAACAACCACGCCCAGACTAGTTGGACGACAGGGTCCCCTTCCAGTTCCAAACAAACTCCTGAGCAGTTTGTTAGCAATAAGAACAAATCTCAGTCCGACCCAAATAACATGTATACACTGCAAGTTTGAACTAAATGCCTTTCTGCAGTCGGGTATGTGTTGCATTGTGGGATGCGGTAGAGTACCATAGACATACAGAAAGAACAAACTATAGCAACTAGCTGTAATATGGGCTCACTAGTTCAGATCACAGCAACTTCACACTGTATTTATTTTGTTGAACCTTTTACGCAGAGTGAAACCTGAAACCAAAACCAGACCACCAGAAAACGGCTATAAGTTTAGAAACTCACTCAGATCAGAGTAAATGAGCAATAGATATGTGACCACTCTTAGTGTTGTAAGTGACTAATTTACTTGGATCAATTCTATTGGACAATAGATAAATATGCCATTAAAGGCCAAACAGGCGTTACAAAATAACCTAACCCTAAGTCCAGTCATAAGTCTGACCATTAGAATTTAGAAGATTTAGAACCTTATTTTTAATAAAATTCAACAAAGAAAAATAATCTTTATAATGTGTACACTCAAAAACTAGCTACATTGCTTTTTCAAAACCAAGCCTGCTTTGCTCCAAAATACAGGGCTGGGTTGGTTTAGGGTAACCACCTAAGATGACTTGGGCTTAAATGAGTTAGTAACTTAAGCTGTGGACTGCAGTGTTTTTGGTCTGCTACTAAAAGGAATATGTTAAAAAGAAGTAAAAAAATAACTTGACAGTTGATGAAGACTTAATGAGCAGAACATCCAAAACACTCCTAATGAGGACTCTACAGCAGATGATGAATTACTAGAGAAACTAATAAATACGGTGAAACAGGTGACCACTTTCCTCATAAGTAGCTCCTGATTTACTAAACCAAAACTAAGCAAAAATTATTAACCATCTTTTCATTATTGATCACTTCATTAGTAGTTTGAACAGTAAGGTAAAGCAGCACGTCATACTGAGAAACTCCAAACTATCTTCAACATATCATGTCCTGTCTGCTCATTATCTATTAAATCTTTACCATTATTAACATTTTATACAATCATTATCTACATTATCTTTTGTTATCATTATCATTTTATTGTCTGCATTATTGACTATCAATACCTCATTACCTCAGAGGCATTTCTTTAAGGCTTAATTATCAGGTAAATCTTCTGTAACTACTGACATATTATGCACTAATTTATAAAGTGTAATATACTCATTCTTCACAGCTCATTGGTCACAGCCGGCTGTAGCTAATGGACAAATGCTGTGCTATTGTGTGTAAAGAATATTAAATGCACTAAAATATCATTTGAGTGTTTGCAGATCTTCAACATTCACAGTTACAGGCATGGGGTAGGTAACAAAATATCTGAATCTGCAATGTATATAGAGAGTTTTTAATGTAAGGTTTGTATATTTGTAGTGACATTATCTGTTGCCAAAAGTTCAAAAGTCAATGTTGTCATATTTCCCCATCCCCCCAAAACAAATTAAAACTAGAAAAAGTTGCATTTCCTGTGAAAATGCAGTGTGAATGCTAGGGATGGGTATTGATAAGATTTTCACGATTCCGATTCCATTTGATTCTGTTTAACGATTAGATTCTTTATCGATTCTCTTATTGATTCTTTTTTTTTTCCTTTTTCTTTTTTTAAAGGGGGAAAAAAATTGTACATGTAAATGCACAGTAATAGCAGGTTTTGTAATAAGGCAGATCGCACTAACATAATATGCACTGTTAGTTGATTATTTACCTGCCGAATTAACGGGAGAGGACGTGCAAACGTTACCGCTGCTGCTGGGTTGAGATTCACGAGTCCGGAGCGGAATTAAAATCA
>NW_005187479.1:1713085-1740404 GCF_000239375.1 Pundamilia nyererei | reverse complement strand
AAGTGTCGCAAGTAGGATTTGAACCTTTGCTACCAGATCTCACGGTGGCTGTTCATCCCACTGAGCCAAACCAGTTCTGGTCTCAAACAAAGATATGATGAGAGAAAAAATGTGCACTGTGCAGAAACAGCTAAATTGTGCTGAAAAGAGGTGATGAAGCTAAATGTTCAGCAAAAAAGAGACGAAGAACCTGAAAATTTTGCTGAAAAGAGGTGAAAAAGGTGAAAATTGTGCTGAAAAGAGCAGAAGAGGCTGAAATTTGTGCTAAAAAAAAAAAAAAAAGAGGTGAAAAAGCTGGAAATTCTACTAAAAAGAGCAGAAGCGACGGAAAATTTTGCTGAAAAGGGGTGGAAAAGCTGAAATTTGTGTTGAAAATACTTAAAACTGTTGAACTGTTAACTGAAATAAATGTTGCCATAAGCAGGATTCGAACCCGGCCCTCCTGCTCTGAGAACGGCTGCTCATCTCACTGAGCTAAAACATGGCTCAGCCCAGCAAGCAAAACTGGTGATCACACTGATAATGTTGTGCCATTCAGCAAAATGGGGTAAAAAAAATGGCATAAAAAGCTTAATATCTGAAAAAGTATAAAGGTTATGAGCAGCAAAAGATATAGCATACATCAATGCTGTGAGGCATTCACACAAATATATTATTAATATTTATTGAGAGAGGAGAGAAAGACTACTGCTAGAAGTTGGTTATGACACAACTTTGTATTTACTTTGGACTTGATCAACATTTCCAGTATAGCACAGCACTAACCACTATCTAACGTCCTAGTATCCCACATACTGATTGTTAAATCCTATGCTGTGTTTTAGCTTTTATGCTGGTTTGGACAACAATACAACACAGTCACATAAACAGAGTCTAACTCATATTAAGCTGACATTATTACCCTGGTCAGGCTATGAGCTAATAAAACACTGAAGCACCGTTTATCTATTCAAAGCTGAGCAGACGTAAGCCATACAAAAGAAAACAAACTACCGTAATATTTCGAAAGAAAATTTCTTACATTAATCACAGATACATCCTCCTTTGCTCCTGCAGAGAAAACCAGAGTGGGCAGCTCACACTAAATCTCTGTCTGAAGCTAATATAATGTTATTTGCACTTCTGTTTCAGTGACACGAGCAAAAACATTTTTCTTCTTCACTGCAGACATTTCAGTTTTTCATGTCAAGCGAATCACAGGTGTTGCTAATCACATTAATGACGGCTCCATTATTTTCAAGAGTCCCAGGAAGTCATGACGGCGTGACAACCCACAGCACCAGGCCAATTATAATGAAGACGTGAAAGCGAATTCAGCCAATAGGAATGCAAGAACAACCGTCTTGTGAAAGAGTTACAAGTGTCATCTTTAATGACTCTGAACTGATTGCAAAATATACTGTTTATAATTAGGTTAATGAGATTTTGTGGGTAGAGGGCAACTGCAAGTACACAGAGCTGTAACTGGCCTGTAACCCTCATCAAATCCTGCTAACTTAACTTTCACAGTTAAACTCCACTTGCAGGTAACAGCGTAGGCTACAGGAAAGGAGCCAAGAGTGGGGCACACAATGAACTAAATAGAGTAAGAGCCAAAACAAACACAGCCACCTCACCCACCTTCTTCTTTTGATTAAATACCCAACACCCCACCAGCCACAATCCACTTATTTATTCACATTGAGTGTGTGTGTGTGTGTGTGTGTGTGTGTGTGTGTGTGTGTTTTTCTTCTGCTGGGACAAAACAAGCATCATCATCACCACCACAAGCATCTTGGCTCTTTTTAAATGTTCCAGCCACGCCCATTTAATGCACCTGTAGCTGGGAGACCGTGAAAATCCACCTAAAACCCACACTGCTGGAAACATCAGCAATGCTGTCACTGTTACACTCCATAAAAGCCACGCATTTTTCGTCATTAAAAAGCAATAAAAGCAAATCCAATTATCTGTGACTGATACTGTTTATTTCTGGGTCATATATTTATTCACTGTAGGTCCTCACTGAAGCATTTGAGCATCCTGTAATAACCACCGGGGAAATTATACGTCACTAATGTGAACATTAGCTCAAATCTGCATCATGTTTAAACCAAGTAAAAGAAACAAGTGGCTGTCACAAGTGTCCCATAAACTACAAGACGTCATTCTCCGGGCCCCGTGCAGCTTCCACGGCGAGGCTGGAGAACAGCTTGACTTGTCAACGGCGCCCTGTCAACAACCTCTCAGTTATAACGTAGCAGGGGGAGACCACGGCGTCATCTCAAAACAACCCGGTGAACGGACACGCCACGGAGGAAGTCTCTAGCAAAAGAAATACTTTGTCTCAGAGGTGAAGGGGACATGTAGCGAATGCGAGACACTCGACGTGCACGAAAAACTCTGAAACTGCTGCCAATAATCCAGATTTACTGGCGCGTACGCACACACAAAGTCCAGTCCAGTCGAGGGAAAAGAAATGTCTTATAAGTTCTTTTCAAAGACGTCGTTTCGCTAACTTTGAGGAAACTCGAGGGAGAAAGTAGTGCACCACACAGCCCGTCCTTAAGAATTTATATCAGCGCCCCCTCTTCCTCTGAACTCGCACCGAAGCGTGTCCGCGCCGTGATAACTACGTTAGTTTCACCCTGGCTTTGAAAAACTTACCAACACTTCTTGAGCCTGACCCCGAACCAAGCAGAAGGTACCAGATCCACATCATACGGACGCCTTTTTGTGCACCCCCCGGCCTACTCCTGCTGTCCTGCCCCGCTGCAGGGCAACAACTGAGGGCAAGAAAAGGGAGAAAAAAAACTTCTCCTTTGCTTCGCTACTCTTGCGTGTTAATGCTCTTAAAGTCTGGCTCTTTGACGTCTTCCGGAGCGCATTCGGCGAGGAAGAAGTGCTTTCGTTGGGACGGCCGTAAACTATGGAGTCCAGTTTGGGGAGGAGGGGTGGGGTAGGCATGAAAGCTGGAGGTGGCGGTAGGCAGGCTGAGTGTAGTCGGTCGTTCGTGTGTTGGTGCTCAGAGAGAGGCGGAGTCGGAGTCAGAGAGCCGGGAGAGCAGAGGCCGGCCAGTCCGGGACACTGGTTCCCTAACGGTGCCGTATGCGCAAAAGCGGGACCGTAACTCCAGCAATAACAGACGTAACTAACTTTGAATCTGTTCAGAAAAAGTGAGCGAAAGAAGTAACTGAAGGCAAATTAAAAAAAATTATAATATTAAAGAATCCAAAAAAAGGTTAAAAACAATCCTTAAGTGAGAAGGACCTGAGGATAAAATGACCATATTGGTCTTTGTTAAAGTAAAAGGTAACAACACCAGCTGTACCTATCAGGCAAATATATAGCTACCTGATTTCAGTAGGAATGAATATATTCTGAAACTCTAAAAAAATACATATGGTAGCAGATGGCATGGAGGAGGGGGAGCTATTTGGAGCAATCTTATAACAGATGGTTAGCCCTGATGAAAGTTAAAATAGGGGAAACACTTGTAGAAAATCAAAGTATGGATGAATTTGTGGTGTTGGCACAAAAACTGAGAAATGCACACAGAAGGAGATTAGTTCTCTCCTGCATTTCTGATGTTCCATCTCAGCTCTAGCAACTTCCACACAAGCAGAAATGTAAAATTTAACAATCCACACAGAGCACCAGAGCATCCAGGCACAAAGCGTAGGCTATATACAGAGAGACAGGGAAGAAAGTAAGAAGGATAGTAATCCTAGTGCTATATTTCGGTGTTTGCATGCCAGTGTAAGTTGGATTCAATTAGAAAGAGACAGGGAGAGGGATAGAAGGACAGGAGGCTTCACCTATCAAACCTCTTTTTATCATAGAACTGCAGCTGTGCACACAGGCAACCTCGCTTCAAATGAACCCTTTATTTCGATAGCAGGCGAACCTGGAGGCATAAGATTTGGATGAGGCCCAAAACCAGACTCCTCCAGCTCACTTTGTATTCATCCAAACACTGCCTTATCAAGCCAGAGCTTCATGCAGACTCAAACCCGTGGGAAGGGTCCTGGCATGTCAGTCGGATCTGTTGAAACTTTGTCAAAGATTCCAGCTTGATAGCTTCTGCAGGGTCCTGTTGTCCTCATGTCCCCCTGTTGCTGCCTTTCAGGCCCTTTGCATTTCATTCCAAGTCCTGGTGCTTCATGGGTGTACATGAGGAGCCACAAAGTTTACTGTTGGCAAGCATGAATATTTTAAAGATCCCCGCAGTTAACAAAGACAGACACAAGTCTCCTCAGCAGAAATCCAGACTACAATTAACACTAATAAACTAAATGCTTGTTGACGAGAAAGAAGATTTGTCAGTCAATGTTAAATGGATTTTTATTCCGCTCCCCTGGAGATATCATTAATGTTAATGCTGAGCTGTCTCACAAATTATACAGCCTGATCCATGAACCAGAACGGCATAATCTGTTTTGGGGGGCTTTGCCCGAGAGAGCTGCAAGCTAAAAGCAAAAATGTGTTCAAATGCATTAGTGATTGACACACAGTGTTTCAGTAATGCTCATCAATTAGTATAGGCTATCTATAAACAGCTCAGACCTAATTAGCCAGTGGCCAACAAATGGACTCGTTAGGGGACATTAAACTCTAATATGAAGGTTGTTATTGACTTAATCATAGGAGAAACCCAATTAGTGGCCGAATTTGGAAAATGACTCTGAGGTAGTAAGTAGCAACCTGGGATGACTTTGCCTGTGGGCGAGTGGTGGCACTGAGAGAAAGATTCATCCGCAGAAGCAGGGAGGGGTAAGAAAATGTATAGTGGGAAGTGTGCAAAGAGCATGTGTGTGTATGTGTGGGGAGAGAAAACAACACTTACAGAGCAGTGCGAAAAGACAGTGAGCAAGTATGCCGGCGGCAAGACAAGTATCAGGAGGAGGGTGAAGAAAGTGAGATGGAGAAGGTGAAAAAGAAAGTGTGGGAATAATGTATGCTGTGATAGAAGGAGTGAAGTGAGAGAGGAAAATATACCTGACCAAAATTCCCCTCGACTCCTCAGGTGTTGCCTCATATAACAGAGACTTACGTGCAAGCTGTGGTGTACTACTGAAGGTAAATATAGTGTAACTCTGCCAACAAGAATAGCTGAGTCCGCTGCCACGGAGGGCGCTGCTAATAAATCATTTTATCTAATGAGAACGTGAGCTGAGGATGAGCGAGCACAAATATAGCTCTTGAGAGCTTCAGGGTGACACGTCCTTGTCGTGTCAGGCTGCCATCAAGGTAGCTGCGAAATGCCAAGGCCCCTGAAGGACTGGCAATGGCAGGTTCACTCCCTAGTGTGAATCTCTTGACATTCGTGTTATTTTTAATAACCAGTGTAGTGGTGGGAACGATGTCTGTGAGTGTATGAGTCAAAAAGAAATAGAGAGAAAGAGAAACACAAGAGTGAGGACACATCGTGCATCAGTGCAGCAATGATTTCAACAGAAGTTTCTATTGAGCCATTCAGAAGTTTATTTTAGTGACTACCCTGCACACCCATACATGCACGTTTGGGTGTGTGAAGCATGAACATAGTTATGCACTGTGGGATACCACACCCAGCCTCCTTCATGCATTTCCAAATGCATTAATTGGGTTAATTAGCCATTGATCACATAATTACTCAATTATGTGATCAATGCTGTGTTTCTTTGACATTTGTTAGCAAAGCTGATTGTCTTGCCTGCTGCAGGGACCTCAGATAGGCACCAGCAATTGAATCACAGGGAGATGTGCAGACTAGCTTCTGTGTGTGTGCATGTGCGCACACATATCAATCTATATAGGTCTCAGGCTGAGAGTCAAATTAGGAACAGATATTGATTTGGGATTTCAGAGACAGGGGGAAATAACAATTTAAGACAGAAATGCCTGAAGCACCAACCATTATGTTCTTAATTAATCTAGATTTTAAAACAACATGTACAAACTGGAATGAGTTACATTATGAAGTGTAAAATCAAGATGATGGAAGAATGTGACAAATAGAGAACAGTGTTATTATAATGCAGCAAGAGTAAGTCTATTGATCTATTGTAAGTCTAAGTTTATTAATCTTGTTATGGCAAATTGTAAAAACAATGTAAATACAAATACTATACTATAGTCGGATAAACAATAATGTATTCAATAAATATAATGTTTTAGCAGCACTTTAGCATCCACTAGAAAACAGAACTCTATTGTAGTCTAATTTTGTTCACATTATAACTTAATGCAAAAGAAGCTCCGTGTGCTTCCAAGGCCACAGCAGTCCATTATCGCTTCTGGTCTCCAAACAACAGGCAGAGGCATTTCTAAATAACAGCCTTAAACAAGGTCAAACTGAGCTGAGTGATGGCCAATCTTCTCTCGCTTATACATAATTACATTGAGTTAACTTTGAATAGTCATCAAGATTTCTTCCTTCGGATTCTGCCCTTGATTTTAGGAAGAAAAAAAAAAATTCAATCTCAGCTAATGCTCGTACAACCTTATATGTCACTCTAAATGATGAAATTATTGTCAATCGAGTTTAAACAACAGTTGATTAGAGAGAAAAGATACACCAGGGGCAGCTTGTCAGAATGAGACTGTCGTCCGCTCTGAACTAAAAGGATTTAGAGTACAGTTGAAGATGTTGGGAATATTGTTAGATTTTAGTATTAGTTCTTAAGCTAAACATTAAGTTACCTAATGATAATGTTACATGTACAATTGGGGGATAATGAAAGCATAAATATCTGAATCAAATCCAAAATAAACACAAAAGCAAGACACTGAGGACTAAACCCTTCAGTTTGTTCTGCGTTGCTAGTCGGGAGCTTCTCTGCGTACAGGTTCATCTGGTACACGGTGAAAGTACATGACAAGCTGCCTCTTGAGTATCTTTTCTTTCTAATCAGTCATCATGTAAACGTCATTTGGTACATGTTGTGGAATTTTACTGGATAGCTGAAAACCTTGGCATACCAACTGAAAATTGAGGACAACATTAAAGTCATTTGATTTATCTTCCACAGGAATAATACAACATATATTTAATTGCTGAGCCATTCAATACTTAGATTGTTAACATCAAGGTGGTGCTCAGTCAGTATTTGCAAAAGATATTTCAGTCTTGAGCTAAGGGGTGGGATCAGCTGCTGGTATAAATGATGCAAGTGTGTTAGTGAAACCAGTTAATGTTGGTTTTTATTACCATTAAAAAAAAGTCCTGGCTGAAACTAATTCACTGCAGGTGGAATAACAGTCATATTTTGACAACAGTGGTCCTAAAAGAACTTTAAGTATCCAAGGTAGCATTAAAATGGGTTTCAGAATAAGCTGAATTGAAAAACTGAACCCTTTCCATTTTGCTTCACTGCCCACTGCTCAGAGCAACACGTGACTAACAGCACACACAAAATCTAATAAAATATTTAAGAGAAGGAATAGGAATATCACAGAGAGTGAGCCAGCGAGTGGAAGAAAATGGGACAAGGACAGACGAGAGCATCGGGGCCACCGGGGTCATGTGATAGAGATAGGCTGGGATGAGAAGAAGCGGCAGTGCTCCCAGCAGACTTGGCCTGTTTTATAGCATTCTGGTTTGGCCCACTGCTCACACCCGCAGGCCGCCTTCATTTATTGGACCACCAACTGTCACAGGTGGGGGGGTTATGGGTGAAAGTAGGCCTTTCATTCCCTGCCTCCTCGCCATGCCATGACCCTAATCTATGCTATTTTTTAATCAAAATGCTCCATATATTTGTGTTAGATAAACCACCCAGATTAGCATCAGGAGAGTAACCTTGACGGCATTAAAGTAACAATGTCTGTCGAAGACAACGAGTACGTGCTTGGTGGTGAGCAATTAAAGTGTGAGTTAGAATAGGAGGAGCAGCAGAAAGCAGCTGGGTAAATAGTGAAAGTTATAGGAAACATGGAAGAAAAAAGAGTTGGTTCACACTTGAGATTCAGCAGTAAAGTGCATAAATATAGGTGTCTGTAAAATGGTTTAGGAGGAAAGGGAGCATTAAATATCTTAACTAAACTGAAAGTTATGGGCACTCAGAGAGGACTCATCAAGAGCATGACAGACTGGAATGGATTCAAGAGACTAAACACAGGGTTGGGCGGCGAGCAGTGTAACGGCATTGTAACTGCCTAAGGTTGTAAAAAAGCCTTGGCTTGAACGCAGTAGTTTATGTCTTGGTGCAGTTAAAGCATGCAGATTGACCATGACAAGGGGGGAAGTTGGGTTTGGAAGGCTAACAGTCAGCACAGTGAGGGGTTGTCAGTCAGGCAAGACCAGTAAGATCTGCAGGACTCGGGGATAGCAAGGAACACCATGACAGGGTTATTGCTCAGCCATCCCTGCTCTTGGCTATGACCGGAGCAGCGAGGAGAGACGAGGGAAAGGGGAAAAATAGGAAACAGAGTGAGGGCGTTAGGGGAGCTTGCTGGGAACTGGGCCTTTGATCACTGGGTGAAGAATTGCCAGCTCAATGCCCACTGCTGCTGGGTCCCAACCCTAAAGCACTATGGGAAATGTTCATATTCAAATATCAGCTTCTTTTCTTCCACCACATGCCTAATTCAGTTTTTGGCAGCCAAGTGGACTGAAATACATGCACAATGCCCACACACTGAAAGACACACAAATAAATTGCTTTGTTCTGATGAGTTGCCCTGGGCAAACTCTCATTAGAGTCATTGCTGTGAAGCTTAGGGCCGTGACACGAGGCAACACAGTGTGGAGGCATGCCTCAAACACAAGCACACACATCTGTGTGTCAGCCACTGCCACACTCTGGAAAACAGGTGGCAGAAGGCTTATATGAAATATTGGACATATTCTGATAGCATCGAACAGGGTCTGTGTATGTTTTCCACTGACTGACAGCGATGCAGCCACTCAAACAGAAACGTCGTGTAGGAGTCTTCATATGGCCACAAAATACACCGGAATATAAAATATTCTGAGCTGCTTAGCAAATTTTTGTTTTGTATTTCGCTGCCCTGTCGAGCATGCCTGAGGCTTACCCTACTGGCTGGTACAGAGGTGTGCGTGCATGTGTGTGTGTGGGCCAATGGGGGTTTCCCACCTGCTGTTAGGAGGGATAAAAAGTGAGTGTGGAATGAGCATAGCTTTGATCGTTTCTAATCCTCAAAGGAGGTGGAGGGCAACCTCAGCGTGTTGCCAGGGGAAGGCCAAAATAGCATTTTTGAAGAAGGAGGAGTTCTGTGTTGCATGTTTATGTAGGGTGGATATCGTAGCTTAACTGCACACACTTGAAATTATTATTTACAAGCTTAAATTGTTTATGTTTGTGTGGTTTTTTTCCTTGTGGAGAATGAGTCATCCTCACTTGATAGGGATAGGAACTTTCCATTGCTCGACCCGGTCATAGTCCCCATGACTCCAGTAGGCGTAGCAACTTTAAAAGCTACACCTCCTGCGCCTCCTATCAAGTTTTCTAGTAGCTTTAGTTTCCCGGTGTGTGCCAGCCACTTGTCTACCTGTCAAGTCTTCGGATAGTGATGAACACGTCCACACTACAAGTGTCGCTCGAGCTTTAACCTCTTAAGTCTTTGGATCCTTGCCACGCAAGAAACTTCCCTCCCCGATTTCTCTCCAGAGGACTCTATCTCATCAGCCACAGACCTTTTACCAAGCCCTCTGCCTTTCTGAGAATCATCTTTACATATTCTTGCGTTTTGTAAATAAACCCCTTGAACTTCCCTTCAGCCTCCTGCTTTCATCATTTTTAGTGCGACTGTTCTGGCAGTAAATCTAAACAGACCCCACAAATCTGTAAATGTCATCTGAGTGCAAGAAGCACTGCCTTCTGTCTTTGTTTCCCTGTGGATAATTTAATTGAGAAAGTCTCATTAAAAAATAAACCCACTGCCGATGGTGCCTGGGCTGAGGCGCATGCTGAGTCTGACCTTTTGTCATAAGAACAATTAACTTCAGTGGGTGCTCATTAAATAAGACGGACATTTTATTATCATTACCTTAATGGCGACTCATATATCAAGATTAAAGTCGAACCCTGTTCACCGAGCTGTCCCGTGAGGTTGAAACCGGGTTAAATGAGCACTGTGGCAAGGATAGAGCATGGCTTCAAAACAGTTTTATTGTATCTACTCATTATTCCACTCAGACATACACAAAGGATTCTGTATACTGTGGGAGTATGACTCAAGTGAAGTGTGGATAAACAGATACTGGCTCTCAAAACAAGCTGGTTATTCATGTTCCCCTCGATGATTAGGTAGGGGGCTTTTAGTGTGAATTTGCATGCGCATTGTTGTCATCTTCTTGCCCATTATTTACCATGCAAGCCCCGCACTGTATAATGGCGAAAGAGATGCCACGTTTGAAGTGATTACATGCAGGTTTAGAGATGGACCTTTTGTAGTCGCAGCTTCCTTCCATGCACACGTACACGACAGATGAAGCAGAAAACACAGATGGAGGGAGAGAGCTGTTTTTGTTGTGTAACTGTATGAAAGCATACAAAGCACAATCAAAGGTGCGCTTGGTATTCCACCCACAGGTAGGGATCACAAGGCCACTCTAAAACAGTCCAAAGCTACCTTGGGACAGCTCCAGCTCCTCACTTCACAAACCAGTATACAGCGAGACCCTGCAGGGCACTCGGAGGGGTGGTTAAAATTGGAACACATTCATCTCAATCCCCTGCCTGCTAGCACTAATGGATGTTAGCCTGTTTTGGAGAGACAATGAAATCGAAGAAAGACAGGATTTCAGGCTCCTGTGGACATGACTGAAAAACACATTTAATCCCTCTGTGCTACAAGCCTGTATGATGCACGATTTGAATTGAACAACTGCATCTTCTTAGCTTTGAAAACAAATCTTTTCTTTCTTGCCGTTGTTTCAGTAACCCTGATGTGTCAGTTGAGTGCAGTCAGTTTGGAGGATAACGTTACTTTTCATTCTGCTCCGTCTCCGCATTGTCTGCTCTTTCTGATGAGGCCCGTGTCCCATTTCCCCTACTGCAGATAAAAGAGGCATCAGTAATGCTAAAGGATGATTAAATAGGCGCTCCTCGGCTACCCACCGAAACACGTCATTGTGTTCCTTATTTGCTGGAAAGGTATAAAAACATCCCACAGCATTTGTAGTTTTGCTTTGTGCTCTCCATGCACATCACAAGACGTCTTCTATCTGCTTCGCATAGGTGTAGAATGTGCCACACGCCTTCTTTGCTGTTTTAGTTTCTCTACTTTCTATGCATTTCAAAATGCACCTCTGCAATATGGGTAGAGAGGTTTCTGTCTACCTGTATTGTTGTACCATCTTTTCCTGCAGAAGAATATCACCCCTTGAGATCTCAAACGGAAGTATCTGTTCTGCCAATTTGCTGCTCCGGTATAGAAATCCATTAAAGATCCCAGAGGTCTCCAGGTATCTTCTTTTTCTTCTGATTTCCCCTCTTCTGGCTCGTGCTTATATTTACTATCTAACCACCATGAAATACTATATGCCATTGTAGTGTATCAGCTGTAGTCTCTTAGCAGCAGTTTGGATGATAGCACTACTTTTCATAAAAGAGTGTGAGCAAAGACTGGATTTTCGTGCGGCGTTCCCGACGCTGCACATACTCTGGAAAGTTGAGTATTTTTCTGTAATGTCGCTACCTTGGAGTACAAGTGTAACTGTGCCGTGGAGTGACACATGGATCAACAGAAAAGTGTGTCTAATTCTATACAAGTTTTACTTGAGAGGAGGAAATATCTCTTGTTGAGAGGGAGACGGGGTTTTTCTTCAGAATACATAAAGCGTTCATGTTTAGTTAATGTCTTATCATTGCCGCATCCAATTAGGATGTGTTTTTTAAGCTGCTTGTCATCTCGATTAAGCAGTCACCATGGGGAGTCTTCTGAAGAAACACTTTGCGTGGGTGGGAAGTACAAGGACAGACATAAATACAACATGTCAGTAAAGAACCAAACGGATAAAATTATGTTGACTGTGCAAATTCTTAGAGATACTCACATTCCCTGTGTGTATACTTTCTGCAATTTTTTCTGTCATTTGTCTAAACTGTGAGTTAATCTCAATCACTGCCCCTCCCAAAACACATTTAATCCTGAGTGAATACTATAGTGTACATCATGTTGGAAAATATACTTTTAGATCAGTGATTAAATGTGTTTTACATCTAGATATAAAACATCAGGGAAGTATGACACTGTACTGTTTGTTCTTTTGCACAACTGCTAAGCTGTCTCTTGTAAATCCTGTTTGAATGAATGCCGAAAATGAGCACACTCTGATTTCACAACGTAAGCTCTATCTGTGTAAATCACAGCCATATTTGCCTGGAAATTCCTCACACTAGCATGAAAGGTCAAAGGAGCTGATTTGTGCACAGATAACCACGAGAATTCCTGCCACCATGGTGATATAACGCCCTGAAGTGCATGTTCGAGGCCAACTGATCTCACAGGATACCAAAAAGCAGGAGCAGTAGAAAAGCTTGACACACGGTGGCTGACTCCAAGCAGGTTTTTCTGAAGAAATGAAAGACCATTACGAGTTGCATACCAGGCAGGAGCTTGGTGGATGGAAAAGTATGTAAATTTCAATGTACTATTCCACTCCAGAGCACAGCAGACTTTAAACCCAACAGCAGACTGTGAAATAGAGCAGATTGCTTCGTTCCTACCTGAAAATGGTTAGGATACTGAGTGATATGCTTAAACTTTGCTTTTACATTTTTCATTTCTGAGACACATGCTGGGCTTACATGATAAAAACACAATAGATTTATTACACTACAGCTTCCAAATATTCATTTTTTTAATGACATTGTTTAAAACCACTTTTAAAACTGCCAAAAAGAAAATGATTATTCTTGGCACCAGTTCATGCAACCTGTATGCCAAACTCAAGCAAAAGCCCATCATGTTATACTTCATTAATCACTATGATGAAATTTGTCTTCTGTGCTTTACTTTATCCACTGACCCAGCTGCTGTTTTTAATGGCACAGAACAGTTTTGCTGCTGAGTAATATAAGTCCAGGCAGACAGAAAGGCTTTCACATCTATTGATTCTCATTATTTAAAATTGTACAAATTGTTCAAGCATCAAGAGTTTTGTTTTGTTTTTTTTTAATTTCATTGCAGATGGGTAATATTGTGGCCCAACTTGACAGCAACCCCAAAACCAAAATGAGGCCATCAGCTTCTATTTCAGTACATTTCAGGAATCTATAAATATTTTACAGCACCAAGCTCCCTTTTCTTGAAAAAAAAAATCATACTGCTTTCTTTAGATTAATTCATGAATAAATAGCCGACAGATTTGACATTATTCCCTCTGAATAGTCCTTTTTAGTTATTTAGGACACGATTTAGGCAGAATCATGAGGTTTTTTTCTCTTTTCTATGAACACTTGATAAATGGAGGCCACCAACACTAGCTAACAATCTGGCGAGGAAGCTATTTGTGCCAACAGGATGCATTTAATTCTGCCGCTCTCGTGCATATGGCTCTACACATTATGCAAAGCGGTGGCATTTGATCTCAGTGTTTTAGAGGGAAGAGAAACAAATAAATTGAATGAGTAACACATTGCCACTACCGTAATCTAAAGGCCAACACGAAAGCTTTTCAAGCCTTTCTTTGGTCCAGCATGCAAAAAGAGTGTTTTTTTTGTTATTTTGTTCATGTTCAGTTTACTGGAGTATTGTACATTCTTACTTAAACCCTTACATTGGAAAATATTGTTTAATGTAACTATATTATCATAACATAGTTACTAGTTATTAGACCAGGGATTTCAAACTCATTTTGAATAGTGGGCCACATACAGCCCACTTTGATCTTAAGTGGGCCGAACTACCCTCCAGGGTCAAATTGTAAGAAATAAATATGTAAAATTACAGAAAAAGTTATGTTAGCTCATTGCATATACTTTCCTGTAATTATGAAATGCGAAAATGCTGTTAACTGACAGAATTTGTCCTTTTTTTTGTGAAATTACTGTAAATAAAAAAAAATGCATTTCTACAGCATATAGTAAAAAAACAAGAACTTTCTATGATTTATTTGTTCTATTTCTTATTTACTTGTAGCTAATGGCAATGGGGGAGGTTGTAATAAATCACAGAAGCTGTAAAAGTTATGAAAAAACCCCAAATCCAAATATTTCTGCAATCCTTCCACATTTTGTAAAGTTGTGCAGTGAGCCAGATTGGAGTCTCTGGCAGGCAAATTCTGGCCCCCGGGCCTTATGTTTGACCCCTGTGAGATCTTAAGTTAGAAGCATTATTTAAACTTTATTTAGGCCATCTCTCAGCAATGCAATTAAAATTAATGAGGAAATAAAAACAACATTAAACGAGCGACTTAGCCAAATCAGAGCGCATTTACATTCCTATTTAGAAATTCTGTAGCCAGGATCACATGTGACCCAGCTGCTGCGTGACCTTTTTAAATTCCCTGACAGTCATCGGTTGGCTGACATTCAAACAACCAGTCACAGCAGAACAGAAAAATGTTCAGGCTGATCCAGTCTTGCATTAACTAAATGAAAACGTATCACATGGTGAAAATGCCTTCCTTTTTTTGGGTTGTTTTGTACCCGGAGCAGCTGGAAAATGGACGACAAGTGCCCAGCCCAGTAAAACAGGAACAATCCGAATCCATTTTATTACTCTGGCCATTAAGAAAGGGAAAAGGCTTACCTGATTTAATGATTCTCAACAAAGTTCTCCTTTTGCATGTCTTCTGCACCACTTCCAGGGATGCTGCTCTTCTTCAGATCACATCTTGTTGCATGCAGCCAAATGTGGTGAGTCACAATTCTCTGCAAGTGCCCAACGAACCCCGGAATTGTGATTTGTGGCTGCATTTGCGGCTCTGAGGCCCAAAAATAGACATCCTTGCTTTATGTGAATCACAAAAACGTATACATACTTGATAAGCAACTAACATTCCTCAGTTAAAGCAAAACAGGTGCTGTCGAACGAATTAATTAATTGCAGAAAAGCTTCATTTTGTATGTAATTATAATAGAATGGAATAAAATAGCTCGAAACCTGAGACTGCAGTTTAGGGAAGGACTCAATGAGGAGTGGAGGTGGCTCCCAGGCCAGGCAGTTTCCTATGTACTAATAAGAGAGGAGAAAACTGAACAAAAGGGTTGGAAAGAGTACAAAAATTTGAATAAACAGTCCATAGTGGAGTGAGGCATATATAGTTTAGAACCAGAAAGGGTGTGTGTGAGGTGTAGTTCCACTCCTGAAATTCAGATAAATGATCTCCAGTTAAGCATATTTCAATATAAAGATGATTAGCTCTTGTACTTTGTCATTAAATAAAGCTTAGAGAATTCAAAGTGGCATTTCATGATCGGAATATAACAATCCCAAAACCACAGTAGAGGTCTAATGGACTCAAATTCTTGTATTGTCTTATACATACAGTAACTTCTGTTTGATAAAAAATGGTCAGATTTGATCTACAAAGTCTAATGTAATTAATTTCCAGTAATATAAGATTTGAACATTATTTCCCCTCTACTGCTGGGATATTAAAGGGTGCTGATGACTTTAAATCATTGATCAGTTTTTGCGAACCATCTGTTGACGCGTTAGCACATCACTTCAGCTGCTCCAGCATACTCCATTCTGTATCGTCCAACAAACCCACAGGAGGACAGCGGTTCAGGTTTTATGGTAGACACTGTCCCTGATAAAACTGCTAACACCATCCATCTCATCAAACATGGAGGCGTGTATCTAATCTCCTAGCCTCAAGGCAGACCTGGAGGCCAGATGGCCGCACCCTTCCTTCCCCTCAGGCCAGGCTGGAGCAATTACTACTGCTGCTTCACACACAGACCTGTGTCACCAACGCAATTAACAAGCTCCGGAGGAGTCTGGGCAACCAGAGAGGGACAGACTGTGTACACAGCATGAATGATGAGAGGAACGAGAAAGGACGCATCAGGTTTGGTTGCCAGGTTTTAGTGAACATTTAATATGGGTTAGACTAGACTTGTAGCTGCTGCAAAGGTTTTTGTAATTTCTAGAAGTCTTGCATATGTAGATATGCTTGTTCTATGTTTTCATATTACAGCGTGTATACAGGGAGTGCAGAATTATTAGGCAAATGAGTATTTTGTCCACATCATCCTCTTCATGCATGTTGTCTTACTCCAAGCTGTATAGGCTCGAAAGCCTACTACCAATTAAGCATATTAGGTGATGTGCATCCCTGTAATGAGAAGGGGTGTGGTCTAATGACATCAACACCCTATATCAGGTGTGCATAATTATTAGGCAACTTCCTTTCCATCACACGCGTCCAAGTACTCCACAGCGTGGCTGGCAAGAAAGGGTATAAAAGAAGAAAAACTAATGACATGGCCTCCTTGTTCACCTGATCTGAACCCCATTGAGAACCTGTGGTCCATCATCAAATGTGAGATTTACAAGGAGGGAAAACAGTACACCTCTCTGAACAGTGTCTGGGAGGCTGTGGTTGCTGCTGCACGCAATGTTGATGGTGAACAGATCAAAACACTGACAGAATCCATGGATGGCAGGCTTTTGAGTGTCCTTGCAAAGAAAGGTGGCTATATTGGTCGCTGATTTGTTTTTGAATGTCAGAAACGTATATTTGTGAATGTGGAGATGTTATATTGGTTTCACTGGTGAAAATAAATAATTGAAATGGGTATATATTTGTTTTTCGTTAAGTTGCCTAATAATTATGCACAGTAATAGTCACCTGCACACACAGATATCCCCCTAAAATAGCTAAAACTCAAAACAAACTAAAAACTACTTCCACAAACATTCAGCTTTGATATTAATGAGTTTTTTGGGTTCATTGAGAACATGGTTGTTGTTCAATAATAAAATTATTCCTCAAAAATACAACTTGCCTAATAATTCTGCACTCCCTGTATGTATTGTTTTCGCTTTTATGTAACTTCGGGGAGAGGCTTTGTGGAGTGAGCCTGCAAAAATGTAATATTACGCTTCTATCTCCTTTGCATTCTGCATTCATGCTTGTTGTGAAAATGATTCATCACAGCTGTGGCAGAGAGACTAAAATGTGTTACAGCCCCCAGAAGGAAAGGCAGTAGGTGTTATCTAGGTGAAATGTCATTTTATTCATGGGCACATTCCTTTATCCGCCAGAGGAAACCAGCCTATCACAATCATCATTTCTGTTACCTTGCAAGCCACCAGCCACCAGTTTTATGACTCCTAATTGCCTTCCTAATTTGAAACTTTCATTCCTTATTACATACCTGGGTATAAACCTTTTCTACTCTTTCATTCATTTACTCTTCCAGGTAGGAAACTTTGACAGGAAAATATTGCACAAAGGTGGGAGACTGAGGGCCCTAAAGGTGTCTTAGCTGAATCTGGGATGAAAGAGTGATGGAGACCGTCGAAAGGAGAGATGGATTCTCTGGCCTATCTCTTCTCCACCCAGTCATTGTTCATGAGCTAGGTTTTCCAGACAGCTGTCTGTACCTGCCACCTGTGACAGATGCCTGCTGTCAGTCAGTCTGGGATGGTCCACGATCTGCATCACCTTCTCGCTCCAGTTGGATCTCATATGAGCCCCAAAAACCCCCAATGAATGTGAAAAGATTGATTAATTCCCTGTTACTATTTCCCAGAGGCACTTTATATGAAGCAGAGACAAGTTAGAGGTATTAGGTGCAGGTTGTGACATAAAATACTAACAACCAATGCAGACAAAGGTCATAAATAACCTTTAAAGCTGTTTTAAACTGTTTTTTTTAATCGATTCATTCCCACCACAATAAAAAAGACCATTTGTGTAAACCAGTGATTTGCAAACATTTTCTGGCATGACTCCACCACACAATTTTATCAAACACTAAAATCATTTACAAAATTCATAGAAGGTCAACACTATAGCATTTCAATATTAATTTGCCTTAGTTACTCTTAATGATTTTCGCCTGGTTGTTTGCACCAATTTGCACTTGCTCTGTGCCCCAGAGTCTGAAAAGCAATGGTGCAAAACGAGGAGGCCAAAATGTGTTTTATCAGAAAGACAATAGACTCTAGAAGTGTGTTCCTCATCTTCTACTTTCCTCACAGTCTTAGTTTTGTCCAGTGCTCTCAATGACACCAAATATATCAGAAAATTACTAAATGTATATATTTCAGAATCTGATTTAAAGAGGACATAATGTCTACTTTGTAAACAGATCATTCATAAAATGCTATGTGAAGGAACCATACTTTTACTGCAACAGACACACTATTGAAGCCAATTCTGTAAATGAAAGTAAAAATAAAAACTCACACAGCAATGCAAACAACTAAAATTGTGGAGTGTCTATGTCTATGCAATCTATCCATCTAGAGATGTAGTGTGGAAACCAAGGCGCAACTTTTACAGCTGAAAAGTGTTAAAGAGGCAAGAGGCAAAAACTGTAGTTCCTCTAGGTACCAACTGAGGATGGCTCCAAACAGGCGTCTGTCCCCACAAAGTCCTGCTTTATAGCATATTTACCTCCATGGATAGTTTCCCCTTTATAACGACTCTGACTGAGAGGTTTTTTAATAACTCACCAGCCTAGATAAACAGCATGTTTAGGTCTGTTAGGCCTCATCCACCACTTTGACCCAAACATACTTTTTGTGTGTGTTTGCAGTCAGTGCCCTTTGGAGCATTTTTAATTGATTATCTGACAAAAAATTGCTTTGTAGCACAGACCATCTGAGACATATGTGCTTCAATTTTGGTGAGTGTAATGCTGTAATTTTTATTAGCATTGATTAACCTGCCCATGTGTTGTACTGATACAGTTTATGAATAGTTAGCTTTCTATCCAAGCTAACTATTGTAGCATTATCTGATAAAGTAGAGATTAGATTAGATTAGATGAAACTTTATTAATCCCTCAGGTGGGTTCCTCCGGGAAATTCAGTTTCCAGTAGCAAAGCACCGTAGTACTCTTATAGTACTCTTGAGAGCAACTGTCTGAACTCGGATGATAAAACATGCTTAGGATGGTTAGGATAAAGGAGGCAAAATACATCCTTAACATTCCTGACCACGTTTTGCCATCTGAGTTCAGGAAGTTGCTCTCAGGTTGCTGCTAACTTGAACCCCAGTGTAGAACAAATATAATAGGTTGTTTGGGTAAGCTGCAAACAAATAGTCCTTCTGTGGGATTAGTAAAGATATCTTAATGTGAAAGTCCACCCTTTAATTCATATTGAGATTGTAGAATACTATGTGTAGATACCACAGTAGCAAACCGGTGTTTGGAATCAGTACACATCCTTATCTGTCTGGCCACTGATTCTCATCGACTTAACCATTAGCTGCACTCTTCTGCATCTTCTGCTCTGTTGTGGTTCTCTTGCTGCATTGCCACACATCCTTTGCCTCTTTTATAGATGGTGAAACAGGCTCCTCCATGGTAACAAAGTACATTTAAGTCTTATAAATATGTTCACACAACTTTTATGATGTGCGCTTGCGAGTTTTGTGGATTTTCACACCTAAATTGGCTTTTATATGTGTGAATATGAGCATACTTTGGTGATATAAAAAATCTATTCAACAAAGAAGAAATATAGTTTAATCAAAGACAGAAATAATAGGCTAATTACTCAGATTGTAGACAATTATGCTTACCCATTTGCCTAAATGTGCAAAACAATTTGCAATTTTTGCTACAGAATTAAAAATGTCCTGAAAACTTCAACTGTCAAAGTGGAAAAAAAAAAACCCCTAATAACCTAATCAAATTTTTCCACTGCTCTTCATCTCCCTCTCTGTAGGGTGCAGATTGAAAACCCTTATAAGTCGACACAGGTGATGAAAATATTGGCTTTCAAGGTGACACTAGCTTTGAATTTCACCACCGCGTCAGGTGTTATAGCAGTCATATCTGGTTGTAGCGAGAGTGCTTAAACCGAAAGCCAACTGATGAAAATGTAAAATAAATAAATCTCAACTAGCAACCTCAGACCGATGCCTGTTTGCTTGTTTGTATTTGTGCAGGTGCGCATGTGTGTGCATGTGTGTGTCTGAAGAGACCAGAGGAAAAGATGAATAAGAGAGTGCATTTACTGTGAGAGAAGCAATACATTCTACTCAAAGATACATGCCAACTGGGCGAGGGTGGAGGTGTGGGTCTCTGCAAACGCACATCCTAACAAATACTTAAAAAAGCACACACATAAATAAACACACAGTGTGCACGTGCAAGATACATTTCAGCGCAGTGTGGAGCCTGTTATTAGAGAAATTTCCTATTTCTCTTGCCGCTATTGCACGCTAATAAACAGAATCATTAGGGCATGTTTTGGTGGGTTGGTGAGTGGCGGAGTTGCTCCATTACTGGGAAACCCACAGACTCTGACTGCCTTTTAAAATGACGGCAGAGAAACAGGCTCCATTAATGGCGGCAATCAAAGCTTCATCCCCACCACAAGCAAGCCTGTCACGTAGCTAATTCAATCTCACAACCCATGAAGCAATTAATTCATGTCAATACAAATACACAAACAGCTTTTTTCTTCTTCTTGCCCCATAAGAAAAGTGGAGGTCTTAAGACTGAGCTTCTGTTTATTTGCACACCTTTGTGACGGTGTGTGATCATGCTCAGTGAAGTGTACGAGGAAGAGCAGGTGTAATTGGGTGTGGAAAAAAAGAAACCTCGTGGTCTCCCAGCTAAATGAGATCCGACAATCGTTTCCTCTGCATTTTCTCCCCTGACAACGGGCACGTTGTCCCCCTCCCCTCCCTTCTCAGGTTTGTCATTATTGCTCCATGACATAAGCAACGCACATGAAGGGATAATAAAACCAGCCTCCATTTGATAACACAGGAGCTTGTATCTGACTATGCCCACGCCTAACTAACTTAAATCAATTTAGCCGCAGACACTAAAACGCTCACAACAAAAGAGAATCTCTAAAGGGGTTTAAGTGCTCTGGGGCTTTGACAGGAGGCAATGGCTTAGTAAATGTTGGAAGATCAAAAGTTAAACCAATTAGAGAATACCAAACTAGATGTTATCATCTAGATAGCAACCAGAGGCTAAATGAGTTTGTCAGAGTCAATGTCTCAGTGTTTTGTTTGAGTCAATATTTCAATTATGCTCTAAGAAAGCATTCTTGGCTTGATGAAGCAGCTCAGGGAGAAACTGGGTGTGAAGTGAAATGCGTCACACGGTGTGTCTGAAAAGTAATGTGAGAAAGGAACACGAGTGACGGAGAGACAAAGCCTTTCAGATTCAGGTTAGGAGTTGATCAAAGTGGGTTCTAGCTCATCTGAGACTATAGGCATGAAGCTAGTGTGCATTTAAATGCATTTGTGGAGAAGCAGAGACCCTAAAGAGCTCTCCTGCTCCATCACCCCCTCTTGTTTCCAAACCTCCCATTCCCAGCACTTTCTGAATGTGTTGCTTCTATGAATTTTAATGGAAAAAGATTCTCCACTTCCCGATTTCCCTCTTTAGGGCATTTCATCTTGTTTCCTGTCTCTATCTATCAGAAAAAGGAAAAGTCTCACATGCCTGTAAGGTTTTCTGATAATGGTGACTTGGTTGACTGATGATCTTCATATGTTTCTAGAGTTTTGCAAGAGATAAAAACAATTGCTCTTAAAGTGGAGATATGAATGTCATTATCTGCATCCAATCTAAGAAACAAGCAGTTTATTTATAGATTTAAGACAAAAATAGACAAATAAAAACAAGTGAAAACATCAGATAGCCAGACTCCTGTGTGCTGTTATACTAGGAAAAAGAAAAAAAAGCGCTTTCAGTTTTTTAAATAGACTGTTGACACACCAACATTTCCCTTGGGAAGGTATACGCTCAGTGCATCTTAGTGTAGTGCTACAGTGGTGAAGTCATGTTGTTGTCAAACTTGTCCCACATATTATGGGTGACACAGCTTTCAATTGTGGATTTAAGGCAACAGAATCAATCACATTAAAAACAAACTGCTGATACAGACAGACGCATGGCAGTACATCATAAATGAAAGGTATGGATGAGCAGGTCAAGGTAGGAGGTGCATACACTTGTCTGGAATGTAATCTGTCACTCGGTGCAGATTGGCCAGGAGTAATGAGCCTTTACATTACAGTACATAAAAGGTGATAACTGCTGGAGAGCTGTTTTGCGCAAAATGTGGTTCAATTTTCACCTAACAAAGAGTCAGCAACATTCACCGATCGATAGATGTCAAAATGTCCCCCCACCTTTGATAATAAATCTGACAAGCACATGAGGAAGTGGCACAAATCTACAAGCCTTCTGAGACAGGGTAGGGCAGAGGATGTGGGGAAAAGAGAAGGTGAAAGCAACAGGATGATATAAAGCACATATGACAGTTTCCTTTCCCCCCCCCTTTTATACAATCAACATAAAACACCCAGAACAATAAATTCTCTTGACAATCTAAGGGATTGTGGCATCTGAGAAATGCTCCCTTTTTATATCCGAGAGTGTCCAGAGGGTTTGTCAAGACAGCAGAGCCAAAATGATATTGCAAATAAATGAAGAGTGAAGTGCACCGTGTCAAAGAATTTCCCATTGCTGACATCAGTTTGGGCTTAACATATGCTTTGCTCGGCTGCCTACCCAGGCTACCGTCTAAGTCAGCCAGGCTCACCAGTAAGCCAAGGATCTGACTGGCTGTGAAAATTGAGCCTGATGGTAATTGATTGCACATAACTTGCGTGCTTCAATTAAAGAAAGTTAGTAGCTAGTGAGGAATTAGAAAAGTTTGAGTAGAAAAGATGTGGCTATCCATATTTGTCACAGTAGCTTTCTTCAAGGTCACTTTACTGCCAGCAGGCACTGAAAGGGGAGGGCGAGGTCCCAGGGAGATGGCTGACAGAGAGAGGGCCAGCCTGACAGCTCAAGCGAGCTGATGGCTGGCTGAAGCAGACAGTGAAGGACAGGTGGACGTAATAAGAGTCTGATCTTCTTGTATCAGGGGGCGTGGTCCATTGATGGTCCAGAATCATTGTCTTCAAAGTCCCGTGGGTTCATGGGCTCTGCTCGTGGCTCAGGCAGCCTAGATGACAGAAAAACACACATGTTATATCATATCCAGTCTTCCAGCTTTTCCTCTCTTTTATCTTTTTCCGCAAACATCTGAAAGCTGTCACACGAACAGCACCGTGCCACCCACACAGTTCAACACTCACGCATATTATGGAAATATAATAAACCTTTTGTGAAATGTAATCAGCTTCAATCAAGCTACGCCTTAAGTAGAAATCATCCATTCTGTCGGTTTTATATCAGCAGCTCTGAGCTGACAGAGACAAAGTGATAGCTAAATTGCAGGGACCTGTTGTAATTTGAGCCTGGCTGATAGATTCAATTTCACTGGAGACAGTCTACACTAATCATATGCTCTAATTGGACAATGTCGAAAGGGTGACGGAGCACTGGTGATGCCAGATAAGCAACTCTCCTGTAACTTCTCTCCCACCCCATCTTTCTCATTATGATTTTCCATCTAAATCTACAGGCCAACATCCATTTTTAAAAGACTACATGTCAGCATCTTTTTCTAAACACACACACATACACACATTTATTCACAGCATGCGGAAGCTGTTTAATTCACAGAGATTCAGTGCACTTTAGGGCTATGCCATTTAATCTCGCCGTTCAAATACATCAATTCAAAGCAATCGCTTTCTATGACCTTGGGCAGGTAGTTTGCATTTATATATGTGAATTTACACTCATCTATCAAAGCATGAATACGCAAAGAAGAGCTTAGTTCAAATAAACCTCTGACTTTCTACTTTGCAGGCCACAAACTACAGTAGAAGGACAAATAAACTATTATGGAGGTTTGATTGCCTGCATACTTAAAGATGTACATGAATGCCAGGCTTTTAATGCCTTTTCTTTATCACTCTCAATAGTATGTTGTATTGGTACAGTGCTGCTTTTTTCATATCTTTCAGTTTTTACATTTGGAGGTTTAATAACGAGCAAACAGCAACAGGTACATTTTAATCAATAATCTCTTCCACGCAAATGGTTACAAATGATAGTTAATAAAACAAATGAATATATTCCCAGACAAGCACTCGGTGCAGGAACTAATAATTGGAAAGCTTCTGCACATAGTATCAAAACAGTTATAATGCGAGTAACAGTTGTTTGTAGAACATATTAGTGTGATGTGGGTGCAACACAAGTCATTTTATAAAACATTCTCTCTGATGTCTTGAAATGTATGTAAGTTGATGTATAGGAGATGTGATGGAAAGATTTGTTATAATCAGACTGTTCAACAGTCTTGAGCTATTCTTTGTTATTCTTTATTCAATCATTAGACAATGAAAATGACTGAAAAAGTAGCCAATCTAGTGCTTATACCTGAATATTTTCAGTGGAAATCCTTTTATCTATGCACTAAACTCAAGCGATGAATCTATACATTACAGAAAGCTTAGCAAAGAATCGGTATTAAATTGTACCTTTAGGCACTGTGTCACTAGCAGCCTGTCATAAAAACACATAACGTGTTCCCATTTCTTTAGTTCAATGTACAAAAAGTACCAACAATAACACAGTTTGACAGCCAACAAGATGATTCCCGAAGAGCTATTAGCAGAAAACTTGCATCTCGACATGATGTTCTTAAATTTTTTTTAGGAAACTCACAAGTGGAGGAGAAAAAAAGAGACGGGTCTAAAAAGGTATCTACAGGAAATGGACAGTATCCAAAAGTCAGTCATTCAGGACCCTTCAGCTGATCCATCTACTGTTTAAAAAAGTCGCATCAGAGATGGTCTCAGCAGAAGGGTAGCTGTCAAGAAGACATTATTAAGGAAGAGAACCAGAAAGAAAAGAATGAAGTATGCCAAACTACAGAAGAACGGACTGAAAATCAGTGGCAGTATGTTTTATGGAGTGATGGAGGACGGAGGGCAGGTCGTCTACTAAACTGAAAGTTGGTGGTTCGACCTCTGGCTGCTCCAGGCTGTATGCCAAATACAAATATCCATGGGCAAGCTACTAACTCCAAGTTGGTATCTAACCCCATATGTGTGAATATCATGGTTTGGGGCTGCATTTTACCCAGGGATGTCTTGACAATGTTGATGGAATTATGAATACAGAAAAGTACCATCAGATCTTGGCAATGGGTTTCATTTTTCAGTGTGACAATGACCCCAAACACACTCTTAGTAAAAGCATGTCTGGATAGAAAAACATACAATGGAACACTAGCAGTCATGGATTGGTCTCCCCAGAGCTTGGATCTCACTGACTAATTTAATATATTATTGAAAGACTATTACATCACATAGTAGTATTCTACCTGTGGGTAGCTACAGTTAGTACTCTATACAACACCCAGCCACAATCTTAAAACACAGAAAACTGAAATAAGCTGCAGTGTTTATGGGAAACCTTGAGTCCTGATATTGACCCAAATGCTATTTTCAGTTCTACTACTACATACTAACCACCGAAACACTGACACAGAGAATACTAAAGATATTAACACTAAGATGTTTTGATAGGACACAATAACCAACCAAAACCGGCTTAAAGAAATGAGCATTAAGCAGTCTGGTAATCTACAGAGCAGTTTCAGGTGTGTGTCAGGACGATGTAAGATATTACTTCGTCCTGACACTTTTAAACTGAAACTTTTCATCTAAGAACAAAAAAGCAGCAAACTAATAAATATATTCTAGACCTTATTTTGTGAATGTTACCTCATTTTTCTGTTATAGATACATTTCCTTCGATCTCTGCTTCCCTGAAGCTTCCTTGCCACCTTTCTTCTTCCATCTTTGTTGTCCATGTCATTTATAGCACAATCTTTGAGGGGGGAAAAAATCCCAATTTTTGTTACCAGGAAGCAAAACCTTTCAGAGCACTGCTCCCTGAATATTCCTGTCTGACACACTTTTGATGGCAGAAACAAAGAACTGATTTCTCTCCCTTTCTGCACCTCCTCAAGGAGCAGATCATCACAATAGAAACTCAAAACAGGGAAGCTGATCAAAGAACACCATGACATGCAAGAATACCTGGTAGTCCCTATGTGTATGACCTGTAATTAGAACCATATTAGCCTTCCAGATCTCAATGAGTTCACACCAGTTTAGTTATTGGTCAAACTGTAAAACAACACTATAAACCAAGAAGCTATAATAATCATGCAGAAACACACACACACACCTTGGCATCCAGCGCCAACTTACTGACTGCCAAAAGTAATGATATTAGAATCAACAAGACAAATAGCACAGGGTAAGTTTCTATTTAGTTGTACAATCTCACTTAAGCGTCAAAATAATTAAATATTCCACAGCTCTGTAAACTCAAATTCTTGGCAAAGTTACCTTTTGTGCTTTTATCCACTAGACCAACTTTACTGAGGATTCAAGCTGTCTACTGCATCACACAGGCTGTTCATTCATTGTCATCTGCATAGCACACAAAAGTCTATATTGAGCTGAGCCCTGAGCTCTCACAAAGCTCTGTCCTGTCTGAGATGGTGTTTGGGGTAAAACGTTGACAGACTTATTTGTGTAAGGCAATTTCATCTTGCATCTCCAGTCAACCAAAACAGTCACCCTGCTCCTCACACACACACACACAAAGAGAGGCACAAGTGAGGCCTACACTACGGAGGCAAATGAACTATTTATATTCAGATGGTCTTTGCTAAGCTTTAGGACACATGGATGTTATAACTTATTTATTCCACCCAGAGGAAAATGCCATTACTTGAGTGAGAGTGAGGCTGTGAATGGGACATGTAGTGGACAAAAAAAAAGACAGTAGAGCTTTCAACATACAGTGGATGGGAGATAAGTTCCCCATAACTCAAAGGCTTTGATTTGTTCTCTTTTTCTGTCTGTTCATCTTCCCTGGCCTAAGTAAAAGATCACTTAGCTGATTGTATATGTGCATGTCTTCTGACGACTTAGTTCTTTCCATCCATGACTTATTCATAAGCCTTAATGCAGTTGATGTTTTATTGATCACGACTGATCATTGCCTCCTTCTCTTTATGTGACCATGGCCAGCGGATAAGAGTAGAGCTGAAGGCTGAGAGGGCTGCTACAGAGCAGGCATGGTCTTCAGTGTAACGTGCTGGCTATGCTTCTGGGTGATGGATGGACAATAAGCATTGTGTGTGTGTGTGTGTGTGTGTGTGTGTGTGTGTGTGTGTGTGTGTGTGTGTGTGTGTGTGTGTGTGTGAGGGAGATACGGGTTTAGATAGGATTGATCGAGTAGGAAAAAGCTAATCTTACTAATGTTTCCTCTCTGAGTGACAAAGAAAAGTTTCACCAGTAGAA